>NC_048588.1:2992500-3292500 GCF_013265735.2 Oncorhynchus mykiss | reverse complement strand
CGTTTAATTTCTGTGTTTCTTTCATTATACAGTCAGTAAAATGCTTGAGATTTTCATTGTAGAAAAACGTACATTCCTTATACTAAATATTACAGCTGCTTTTACCACAACATTTTGTCACCGTCACTGAAACACTTATGTACACCATCAGGTATATATAGGCACTGCGAACTCTCATTCAAATGCCCGGATGACCCTCGGTGGTCCGGGGTGCAGGCTTCAAACCTGTAGCTGCTTAGCGGCAGAGTGGTTCAATTCCACCTTTCGGGCGTAATTTATCAACATTGAAGTGTAATGGACTTTGATCACCAACAATGTTCGTACGATATATATTCGCTGGTATATATATACTACGCAGCGAAAGAAACGTAATTCTGTTCTTGGAGGTCCATCCACAATTTGTTACTTATATTTACCTCCAAGAACAGAATTACGTTTCTTCTTACCACATTTTAAGAGATAAGTGCACACTTTCCCCCCACGTTGTCCAGGCACTTGGACAGTGAGCTTCTGCCCACAGTTTTGACCAGGTTGAACCAGCACCATCACTCTCTAAAAATATATTTTGGTTAGTTATTTTTATAGTACAGTTCCAATATGATATTGTGAAGTAAGTTGCATAGCATGTGCATCAAAACTATATAGTGATGTACCTGAACATACAGAACCCAGTTGTTCCACCCGGTCGTTGTTTCTCTCAAAAGGCACCAGAAAAAATGTGTTTCGTAGATACCTGGTGCCTCTTCAAAAGAGGTCAAAGAGGTGGGCGTGTCAACGTTCTCCTCAATGGGCCAGCGTCATTTCCGACAGCCGCATGTCATTCCTGGCTTTCACCGTTTCCACTACTGCCCACTACTGCTGGTCGGTCAGCACACGGCCACCACCATGTGGTCTTCTGTCAATTCTGAGGGTAAAACAGGGTCAATAGATCATACTGTCAGAATACATGTTTTGCTAATTTACATGTGTTAGAATGTAATTTACTGTAAATGTAATAGTAAAGTATTGATATGTAGGCTATGAGTGCCTTTTTAAAAAAAGTATATAGTTCTGTCCTTGAGCTTTTTCTTGTCTATTGATGTTCTTTATTATGTCATTCTGTGTAATGTTTCATGTTTTGTGTGGACCCCAGGAAGAGTAGCTGCTGCTTTTGCAACAGCTAATGGGGATCCTAATAAAATACCCCCCCAAAAAAGTATAGTGCATATCCTGCAGACGGGTTTTCTTGGCGAAATGTTCTTGTGATCGAATTGGCAGTTGATCTTCTCAGATTGGGGTGAATTTATCTGGCAGCCTCTGCAATGGTAAGGCCGGTGTTTACCACATGGTCAACAACAACGGCCCAGACTTCATTAGACACAACAGTTCCCTGCCGTCTGCCTCCCTCCCTCTGATGTCAACATCTTTGATGGGGCCCGTGCCCACCTCTTTGACCTCTTTGATGGGGCCCATGCCCACCTCTTTGACCTCTTTGATGGGGCTCATTCCCACCTCTTTGACCTCTTTGATGGGGCCCATGCCCACCTCTTTGACGGGGCCCATGTCCACCTCTTTGACTTCTTTGATGTGGCTCATTCCCACCTCTTTGACCTCTTTGATGGGCCCATGCCCACCTCTTTGACCTCTTTGACAGGGCCCATGCCCACCTCTTTGACCTCTTTGTTGGGGCCCATGCCCACCACTTTGACCTCTTTGACGGGGCCCATGCCCACCTCTTTGACCTCTTTGATGGAGCCCATGCCCACCTCTTTGACCTCTTTGACGGGGCCCATGCCCACCTCTTTGACCTATTTGATGGGGCCCATGCCCACCTCTTTGACCTCTTTGATGGGGCCCATGCCCACCTCTTTGACGGACCCCTTGTCCACAAGCTATTTGATTTCTTCCTCTCCCTTGCTGTCTATCCTGCTCCGTATTGAAATCAATTAGCAATAACAAGTAGTCATTATGCATGGTTATCATGTATCATACAGTGCCTTGCGAAAGTATTCGGCCCCCTTGAACTTTGTGACCTTTTGCCACATTTCAGGCTTCAAACATAAAGATATAAAACTGTATTTTTTTGTGAAGAATCAACAACAAGTGGGACACAATCATGAAGTGGAACGACATTTATTGGATATTTCAAACTTTTTTAACAAATCAAAAACTGAAAAATTGGGCGTGCAAAATTATTCAGCCCCTTTACTTTCAGTGCAGCAAACTCTCTCCAGAAGTTCAGTGAGGATCTCTGAATGATCCAATGTTGACCTAAATGACTAATGATGATAAATACAATCCACCTGTGTGTAATCAAGTCTCCGTATAAATGCACCTGCACTGTGATAGTCTCAGAGGTCCGTTAAAAGCGCAGAGAGCATCATGAAGAACAAGGAACACACCAGGCAGGTCCGAGATACTGTTGTGAAGAAGTTTAAAGCCGGATTTGGATACAAAAAGATTTCCCAAGCTTTAAACATCCCAAGGAGCACTGTGCAAGCGATAATATTGAAATGGAAGGAGTATCAGACCACTGCAAATCTACCAAGACCTGGCCGTCCCTCTAAACTTTCAGCTCATACAAGGAGAAGACTGATCAGAGATGCAGCCAAGAGGCCCATGATCACTCTGGATGAACTGCAGAGATCTACAGCTGAGGTGGGAGACTCTGTCCATAGGACAACAATCAGTCGTATATTGCACAAATCTGGCCTTTATGGAAGAGTGGCAAGAAGAAAGCCATTTCTTAAAGATATCCATAAAAAGTGTCGTTTTAAGTTTGCCACAAGCCACCTGGGAGACACACCAAACATGTGGAAGAAGGTGCTCTGGTCAGATGAAACCAAAATTGAACTTTTTGGCAACAATGCAAAACGTTATGTTTGGCGTAAAAGCAACACAGCTGAACACACCATCCCCACTGTCAAACACGGTGGTGGCAGCATCATGGTTTGGGCCTGCTTTTCTTCAGCAGGGACAGGGAAGATGGTTAAAATTGATGGGAAGATGGATGGAGCCAAGAAGAAAACCTGAGTCTGCAAAAGACCTGAGACTGGGACGGAGATTTGTCTTCCAACAAGACAATGATCCAAAACATAAAGCAAAATCTACAATGGAATGGTTCAAAAATAAACATATCCAAGTGTTAGAATGGCCAAGTCAAAGTCCAGACCTGAATCCAATCGATAATCTGTGGAAAGAACTGAAAACTGCTGTTCACAAATGCTCTCCATCCAACCTCACAGAGCTCGAGCTGTTTTGCAAGGAGGAATGGGAAAAAATGTCAGTCTCTCGATGTGCAAAACTGATAGAGACATACCCCAAGCGACTTACAGCTGTAATCGCAGCAAAAGTTGGCGCTACAAAGTATTAACTTAAGGGGGCTGAATAATTTTGCACGCCCAATTTTTCTGTTTTTGATTTGTTAAAAAAGTTTGAAATATCCAATAAATGTTGTTCCACTTCATGATTGTGTCCCACTTGTTGTTGATTCTTCACAAAAAATACAGTTTTATATCTGTATGTTTGAAGCCTGAAATGTGGCAAAAGGTCGCAAAGTTCAAGGGGGCCGAATACTTTCGCAAGGCACTGTACATGTCATTTAGATGTTTATTCTTTAAACACATTTTATATCTGTAGTTCTCAAAATCCATTAAGCACAGTTGGATTAAATGATGGTCAAATGTAATTAAGCAAATGAGAAGAAAATCATATGAAAAGTATTGTGAGCAATTATTTTATATGAAAGGTATTTCTAGATTGAAATGATTAGGTTTGGTGAAAAGGTTACTGTGTGAATTTGTGTGTTGTACTTGAGATTGTGATTACGTTTTTGGAAAATAAACAGCCTTTTTGAAGATCTGTTTTGAGTTCTTTATTAAGAGTTGTGAAATTTTATCACATACTTGTGAATATAGTTTATTTTCATCATCACTCAATGCCTAGGTTCACCTCCACTGTATTCACATCCTGCCATACCTTTGTCTGTACACTATACCTTGAATCTATTTTATCGCCCCCAGAAACCTGCTCCTTTTACTCTCCGTTCCAGACGTACTAGATGTCCAATTCTCATGGCTTTTAGCCGTACCCTTATCCTACTCCTCCTCTGTTCCTCTGGCAATGTAGAGGTGAATCCAGGCCCTGCAGTGCCTAGCTCCACTCCTATTCCCCAGGCGCTCTCTTTTGATGACTTCTGTAAACGTAAAAGCCTTGGTTTCATGCATGTTAACATTAGAAGCCTCCTCCCTAAGTTTGTTTTATTCACTGCTTTAGCACACTCTGCCAACCCGGATGTCTTAGCCATGTCTGAATCCTGGCTTAGTAAGACCACCAATAACTCTGAAATCTCCATCCCTAACTACAACATTTTCAAACAAGATAGAACGGCCAAAGGGGGCGGTGTTGCAATCTACTGCAGAGATAGACTGCAGAGTTCTGTCCTACTATCCAGGTCTGTACCCAAACAATTTGAACTTCTACTTTTAAAAATCCACCTCTGCTATAGACCACCCTCTGCCCCCAGCTGTGCTCTTGATACCATATGTGAACTGATTTCCCCCCATCTATCTTCAGAGCTCGTGCTGCTAGGTGACCTAAACTGACATGCTTAACACCCCAGCCATCCTACAATCTAAGCTTGATGCCCTCAATCTCACATAAATTATTAATGAACCTACCAGGTACAACCCCAAAGCCGTAAACACGGGCACCCTCATAGATATCATCCTAACCAACTTGTCACCACCGATAAATCCACTATAATTGAGAATTTCAATAAGCATGTTTCTACGGCTGGCCATGCTTTCCACCTGGCCACCCCTACCCCAGACAACAGCACTCCACCCCCCACAGCAACTCGCCCAAGCCTTCCCCATTTTTCCTTCTCCCAAATCCAGTCAGCTGTTGTTCTGAAAGAGCTGCAAAAGCTGGACCCCCACAACTCAGCCGGGCAAGACAATCTGGACCCTTTAATTCTAAAATTGTCCGCCGAAATTGTTGCCACCCCTATTACTAGCCTGTTCAACCTCTCTTTTGTGTCGTCTGAGATTCCCAAAGATTGGAAAGCAGCTGCGATCATCCCCCTCTTCAAAGGGGGCGGACACTCTTGACCCAAACTGCTACAGACCTATATCTATCCTACCCTGCCTATCTAAGGTCTTCGAAAGCCAAGTCAACAAACAGATCACCGACCATTTTGAATCCCACCATACCTTCTCTGCTATGCAATCTGGTTTCAGAGCTGGTCATGGGTGCACCTCAGCCATGCTCAAGGTCCTAAACGATATCTTAACCGCCATCGATAAGAAACAATACTGTGCAGCCGTATTCATTGACCTGGCCAAGGCTTTCGACTTTGTCAATCACCACATCCTCAGCGGCAGACTCAATAGCCTTGGTTTCTCAAATGATTGCCTAGCCTGGTTCACCAACTACTTCTCTGATAGAGTTCAGTGTGTCAAATCGGAGGGCCTGTTGTCCGGGCCTCTGGCAGTATCTATGAGGGTGCCACAGGGTTCAATTCTTGGTCCGACTCTCTTCTCTGTATACATCAATGATGTCGCTCTTGCTGCTGGTGAGTCTCTGATCCACCTCTACGCAGACGACACCATTCTGTATACTTCTGGCCCTTCTTTGGACACTGTGTTAACAACCCTCCATACGAGCTTCAATGTCATACAACTCTCCTTCCGTGGCCTCCAACTGCTCTTAAATACAAGTAAAGCTAAATGCATGCTCTTCAACCGATCACTGCCTGCACCTGCCCGCCCGTCCAGCATCACTACTCTGGACGGTTCTGACTTAGAATATGTGGACAACTACAAATACCTAGGTGTCTGGTTAGACTGTAAACTCTCCTTCCAGACTCACATCAAACATCTCCAATCCAATGTTAAATCTGGAATTGGCTCCCTATTTTGCAACAAAGTATCCTTCATTCATGCTGCCAAACATACCCTTGTAAAACTGACCATCCTACCGATCCTCGACTTTGGCGATGTCATTTACAAAATAGCCTCCAATACCATACTCAATAAATTGGATGCAGTCTATCACAGTGCCATCTGTTTTGTCACCAAAGCCCAATATACTACCCACCACTGTGACCTGTACGCTCTTGTGGCTGGCCCTCGCTTCACACTCTTCCCCAAACCCACTGGCTCCATGTCATCTACAAGACCCTGCTTGGTAAAGTCCCGCCTTATCTCAGCTCACTGGTCACCATAGCTGCACCCACCTGTAGCACACGTTCCAGCAGGTATATCTCACTTGTCACCCCCAAACCCCCAATTCCTAATTGGCCGCCTCTCCTTCCAGTTCTCTGCTGCCAATGACTGGAATGAACTACAAAAATCTCTGAAACTGGAAACACTTATCTCGCTCACTAGCTTTAAGCACCAGCTGTCAGAGCAGCTCACAGATCACTGCACCTGTACATAGCCCATCTATAAATAGCCCAAACAACTACCTCTTCCCCTACTGTATTTATTTATTTAGCTCCTTTGCACCCCAGTATTTCTACTTTGCACACTAATCTACTGTCAAATCTACCATTCCAGTGTTTTACTTGCTATATTGTATTTACTTCGCCACCATGGCCTATTTATTGCCTTACCTCCCTTATCTCACCTCATTTGCTCACATTGTATATAGACTTATTTTTCTACTGTATTATTGACTGTATGTTTGTTTTACTCCATGTGTAACTAACTCTGTGTTGTTATGTGTGTCGAACTGCTTTGCTTTATCTTGGCCAGGCCGCAGTTGTAAATGAGAAGTTGTTCTCAACTTGCCTAAATAAAGGTGAATTTTTTTTTTTTTTAAATAAAAAATAGTATTAGGCATTCTAAACGACAATAGGAAATGACTATTGGGGAAAATAACTGTCTCTATAGATACAAAGAACAGAGCTTTTAAACCCTACTGGGAAGGGAGGGAGTTGTAACCCTACCGGGAAGGAAGGGAGCTCTGACCCTACCAGGAAGGATGGGAAATGGACAACTAGGTCAGGGGAAACATCAGGGGTGACTTCTGGCAGGTCCCCTGAGGCAGGGTCTGGAGGTTGCAGAACCCTCGGACCGGAAATAGCACGGTTCTTGCAGGTGGGGCTAAAGGCTTGGGACTGGCAGGTCTCACCTGGCTGTGACTGGAGAGGCCTGAACGTCTGGGCTGTACTTGACGTCCGCAGTATACTTATAACTGATTGGTTTGGTTCTGTCCTCTATCGTGCTGTCTGGTTAGAACATGATGTTGAGGCCCATCACTGTGCTCTTGATAGTCACCACCACATAGTTTCCTTTGAAGATGTTCATATGATTTTGGTCATCCGAATTACTTGGAATCTTATTGTTGTGGGAATTTAGATACACGCACAACATTCAGACATTCAGGTTACTGTCGACAATAAAAGGTTCTCAGAAACATGTGACTTCTCCCTTTGGATGGCAATAACACTCAGAACTGAGTGGGCGGGTGCAGTGTCCAGATGCACATTTCCAACCGCTCTGATTGGTTGGTAATGGCAGGGCTATAATGGGTGGGGGATAACTTAGGTAGGCTGAGCAGCAAAACTAACAGGACTTAAGGGAAGCTGAAGGGACTGTGAGGGGAAGTTAGGTCGAGAGGAGAGGAGCAGGACGGTCTTTTTTACACCCACACTACTTCCCGCGGCTATGAGAGGCACAGAGACTCACATCAATACCTTTGTCAGATAACACTGTTAATTAAACAAATAGCTGATGCCATTGCTAGCAATCTACCAGGCTTATGCTGTCCAAATGGATGTTAGCTGTGAGAGCCGAGGTGCACGTACACGCTATGCATGTTGGAGGATGCTATTCACAGGGACATATTGTTCTGTCTCACGATTATTGTTATTTTGTGTATGTGAATAACTCACGGCAAAGAGTTTGGTAAAATGCAAGCATAATCCTTTACTCAGGTATTTCGTGTTACAGGTCACGACATCCTCATCAGACACTCATAATGCACCTGTTAATATATCTTAGATAGGTGCCCCACCAGCGTCATCTTTGGGTTGGCAATTATGCCCATTATCTTAACATCAAGCATGAAATGGCACAGGGTATGTTCTGTGTGCTGTGTGGCTATATTGACGAAAACAGATTCCATGGGATCGAATAGTGGGCTGTTGCACAGATGGGTATGGAAAGGTGAAGAAAATCATGTGTACAAAAAATGACATTTGACACTTGAAAAAAGCGAGTGAAAAAATAGAATTATCAAGTATTCAAATCACCTGTAAACACACACTGGACAAGTGAAAAAAACACATGTAAAGAAAAGGACATTTGACACTTGATAATGATAAAATTATAATTACAATTGCTAAGACGTGTTCCAGGTAAGACGATTTGATCATTTTCGCTTTCCATATTTGGGACCTACTTCCCAATCCATTTGACTGTGATCCTGGCTCAGTTGACTTGCCGGTAAGTGAAATTGAACAGTTGATAGAGCTGTCATGTGTCAGAATGACACATGGAGAAGATGGAGAAGTTTTGGTTCCTGCCGTCTCCCTCTGAGAACTAATACCGCTTCGAAGCAACTTGGAACTCGGAACTGAGAACTCTGAAATCTCCAACTTCTGACTTCAGTGCGTTCAACACTAGCTCCGACATGGAAAAATCCATTTGAACAGTCATCCAACTCAGAATGCCAACTCTTTCTAGAGCTCCGACTTTCCGACCGGAAGATCACTGACGTATTTGTCCGAGTTCGCAGCTCTCTTGAAAGAACCGTAAAACTCATGGTACTCTTCACAAGCTCATATCTGTGTGAAGCTGGATTCACTACTCTCATCTGCATTAAAACCAAATATCGATCCAGGTTCGATGTGACAGCAGAGATGAGGTGTGCGATGTCGACCACGCCCCCTGACTTTAATGCAGGATTCAAAACAACTGGGAACTAGGTTGAATCCTGACGTCGGTGATCTTCCTGCCGGAAAGTCGGAGCTGTAGAAAGAAGCCCGAGTTGGAATTCCGTGTTGGACGACATTCAAAACGATTTTTCCCAGTCGGAGCTAATTTGTTTTCCAAGCTCCCAGTTATTTTGAACTCACTGAAGTCGGAAGTAGGAGATTTCCAAGTTCCCAGTTCCTAGTTGTTTTGAATGCGGCATAAGATGCCCCAAAGCTACATGCATCAAGCACACCCATCTCATTGGTGAGATAAGAGACATTATGTCAGACTAGATTGCAATTGACTGTCATAGTCCCACATTAAAAGTATGTGATGGTGAGTTGAGAAGGCAATCAGAAATACGGTTAGAATGTTTTTCAATTGACTATCATTGCCCCCAATAAAAAAGTAAACATTGGTTGTTAATTATGCTGTATAATTCTTTTCACATGGTTGGGTGAGCAATAATTTTTAGATATCTAAATGGGGTTGTGGTGCAAAACAGTTTGGGAATCTAGGTCTCAGTATATATGAATATGTATACATGATCCTGAAATATCATTTGGATTTCTTTTTTACAGTCGTGTGTCTATCTTCACCAAAAGTGCTGGAATAAAACAATTTAAGAAATTCTGCTTCCTTTGTGCACAAAACATGCTTGAAATGAATGAACCCACAAATACATTGCCGACTGTAATGCATTTTGTCATAATTTCTCTTTATAATGGGCAATTATACCCTCAGTGTCCTGCCAACCATATAGAGTAAATAGGCCCAAAAATACAGTATTTTGCCTAAGACACCTCACTACAGAGATAATAAGATAAGATAATTAGGTGGGTGCTTACATTTGTCCTATTTCACACATGTAAAAGTGCATGTGTGGATTGGAAATTATTTTTTGGGGATATCCCACTCCCCCTGAAACCACAGGAGGTTGGTGACACCTTAATTGGGGAGGGCGGGCTCGTGGTAACAGCTGAAGCGGAATCAGGGGAATGGTATCAAATAAATCAAACACATGGTTTCCATGTATTTGATAACATTCCATGTACTCCGTTGCATACATTATTATGAGCTGTACTGTTCTCAGCAGTCTCCTGTGCCTTAGACACACTCTGAGAATGGGGTCAGAGCCAGGGACCAGCCATTATTTGATGGTGACCCTGGATACACACTATAAAAACTCCACCATTTTGTTATCAACCAGCCAATCAAATCTAAGCAATTTTGCACCCTCCCTTAACGACATACTTTATTTCTGTGTTTCTTTCCTTATACAGTCACTAAAATGCCTGCGATTTTCACTGTAGGAAAATGTACATTCCTTATACTAAATGGTACGGCTGCTTTTACCACAACATTTTGTCACCGGTACTGAAACACTTATGTATACGGTTAGGTATAAATAAGCAGTGAGAACTCTTCAACAAATGCCCGGATGAGCCTCGGTGGTCCGGGGTGCAGGCTTCAAACTTGTAGCTGCTTAGCGGCAGAGTGGTTCAATTCCACCTTTCGGGCGTAATTTATCAACATTCAAATGTAATGGACTTTGATCACCAATGATTTTCTTACGAATTCGCTGATATATACTACGCAGCAAAACAAACGCAATTGTGTTCCTGGAGGTAAATACAGAGTCACAAATTGTGGATGGGCCCGGGACCTAACAATGACATCTTCACATTGACAGGTTCTACTGAATTTTATTGTGCGATGTTGTAGGACGTCCTACCACATTTTAAGCGATGAGTGCACAGATTCCCCCCACGTTGACTCTGGATATACCCTGGATACACACTATAAAAACTCCACCCCTTTTGTTGTCAACCAGCCAATCAAATCTTAGCATTTTTGCATTATTTCGAAAAGCCCTCCCTTTAACAACATACTTCGTTTAATTTCTGTGTTTCTTTCATTATACAGTCAGTAAAATGCTTGCGACTTTCATTGTAGGAAAACGTACATTCCTTATACTAAATATTACAGCTGCTTTTACCACAACATTTTGTCACCGACACTGAAACACTTATGTACACCATCAGGTATATATAGGCACTGCGAACTCTCATTCAAATGCCCGGATGAGCCTCGGTGGTCCGGGGTGCAGGCTTCAAACCTGT
Organism: Oncorhynchus mykiss; assembly: GCF_013265735.2. NCBI lineage: Eukaryota > Metazoa > Chordata > Actinopteri > Salmoniformes > Salmonidae > Oncorhynchus > Oncorhynchus mykiss. The sequence continues at coordinate 3,281,474 of NC_048588.1, read as the reverse complement.
AGCTGCTTAGCGGCAGAGTGGTTCAATTCCACCTTTCGGGCGTAATTTATAAACGCTCAAAATACATGGACTTTGATCACTAACACATTCGCTGATTTATATACTACGCAGCAAAGCTACAACAATGTAAGTGTGTTCCTGAAGATATATATGTTGTTTTATAATTAGTTGTATTTCAACAGAGTCACGCTGTCTGATACATTTATTTGGGTATTGATGATGAGAGGTAGTTTAGCGGTTAAAGCGTTGTGTCAGTTGCCGAAGTCCCGGTGGTTCAAATCTCCGACAAGGTGAAACATCTGTCAATGTGTCATTGAACAGGGCATTTAAGGCTAATTGCTACTATAAAATGATTATTGCGTCACTCAAAACAGTACAAAATATGGTGCAGCGCGGCGCAAATTTTATGCATCCTTCAACGAACAAGACCGGAAGCACAGAATGACTGCCAAACCCGATAAACCAATCAACGCTTCGCGGTCTTTTTTCTTAACCTTGTTGGAGTAGGCGGAAATGTTGCATGTTCTTGTTTTTGTAACGTGGAGAGATATAAACGGCATCTGATGGTGTAGTTGGTCGTTTATCCAATTCAAAGGTAAGTTGCCGTTTGAACTAAGTAGACTAGTATTTGGCAACAAATTAGAAATTATATTAGAAATAGCTTCGTAGCTGTCCTATCCAGCTACTGTAGCTAGTTTAGTGAAACCGAATGTGCGGCATTGCTCGCTGTTGACCTCCAGACAACCCAGCAGCAACATCTAGCTAACGTTAGTGAGCTACACCGACTTCCATATTCCTATTTAAATAGCTATTTCACCTTACCTTGCTGTTGTCTAACAATGAGTTTAACAAAAGCACAATTAAATGTAAAGAGATTTAATTGAACAAATAAGTAAAGGAATTGCAAACAAGACTACTCTTGGTCCAATTATATGTTTGTTTTCCCAGCTAGGCATGCGTCAATACCAACCCAGTGACCATGCCTCTCCACAAGTACCCCTCAAAGATCTGGGAAGCCCTTAAACTGAAGCAGGGGATCTATGCCTTCCTCCCCAAACACTACCTCTGCTCTCTGGAGGAGACTACGCAGGCCACCCCGGTCCACTGGAAGGCCCTGGGAGTCAAATACAGGGCCAACCCCAAAACAGGGCACAAGAAGTGGGTCCAAGACATCCCCATCCCCATTTACTACCCCCTGAGTCCCAGGACGGCCTATGGGGAGGTGAAGGATGGATATCAGGCTTCAGATATGCAAACAATGACAAAGTGAGTGATATGAAGGGCATTAATGAATATCATGAGCATTTGTTGTGTTCCGTGTATTCACAGGCACACTTTATTCTATATCTGAGCATGTATCCTAACATTGTCTATCTCTTCAGCTCTCCACCAGGCTGGAAAGAGTCTGGAAGCCCCAGCTGTTCACCAGAGAGCTGTACAGTGAGCTCCTCAACCACAAGCTCACCATCACCGTCACGGCTCACATCCTTGACCTCATTGACTATTACATCCTGAGGGTGAGAGAGGAGTCTGCATGTTGCCGTCTTTAGCTATAGTGTGTGGATCCATGTCAATTGTTCAACGTGCCGTGTTTTGAGAAGATGGCACAGCGTGGGTTTCATCATCCAATGACTCGCTTGATTCTCCTCCAGACACCAAAGGAGGACCTGAATGGACCTGAGGCGGGCCATGCTCCTGAGGCTGGCCTTTAAAGACACCAAGCTCGACCCAAAGGACCCTGTCAAGAGGGAGAGGATCTACACCAAGCACAAGGTCGGTTCGTTATGTTTTGGACCATGACGGTTTGAAATTCCAACACCCTTTTGTCTTGAGCTTTCACCAAGTTGCTATAGGAGATGACGCAACAACCATTCATAAAGTCAGTGAAAGTGCTGCACAAAGTTTATAGATGACGTAATGAGGTCTCCCTCATCTCTCTCCCTCGCATTCTGTCCTCGCCCTTCTTCCATTGCCCTCTACAGGAGTTTGAGATCCCCGCAGAGGAGGCTGAGTGGGTTGGCCTGAGTGTGGATGAGGCCGTGGAGGAACAGAGACAACTGGAGCACAAGGTAACTGCATCGTTTCAGTCACATGGGACATATGGTGTCCCACAGTAATCACCCTGCCAGGGTAAAAATGCACGGGTGATATTGACTGATTTTTAGATTGTATCTGCTCGTGCCCATAATCTCTCTAACGGGACTCTATTGTTTTGTTGCCCAGGAGCCGGAGCCTTTGTTCAAGAGCTGTGTGGAGAACCCGGTGAAGGAGCTGGCCATCCAGAAGCTCTCTGAACAACAGCTGGTGGAGGAAAAAGTAAGGGCCATTTTTTCGAGGAGCGCTGAGGTCACTTCCTGTTGATGGTGACACTTGGGGACACTTGGTGGTCACTTGGTCCCATTGAAAGACACTTATTTATTCAGGTTCTATTTTTCAGCAGCTGATTTGGGCTGATTCATCTGGGTTGTTACCTTGTAAATATTACCCATTCAGTGCTATATCATTTGTCTAAGGAATAAAATATTCATTTTTAATCTGTTTTTATTGGCTGATTCTTAGTTATTGTTGTGGTTAGTTGTACGGTACTGGGCTCTTGATTCCTAATCTAGACTGTCATACTCATGTTTATCCTCTAGATGGGAGTGACTACCCCTTTTTCAGTATCATTTTAAGAACGATAGAAGACAGCCATGGGCCTCATTTATCAAAGGTGCGTGCACACAAAAAAATACTCTAAACCTTGCGTGTGCCCGTTTTTCCACAAAGGTTGGTATTTCTCAATTTTGATGTTTATGGGAAAGTGTGCGTATCGCACATACAGCTCAGACCATATGTGAAAAACTCATTTATTTGAATGCATTCAGTTGTGCAACTGGCTAGGCATCCCATTTCCCCATGCGTATGCACAACTTCTAGTGGTTGAACAATTGTATTGCAAGCAAATGTTGTTATTTTGGGGGTGTTTGATGCATGGGTATTATAGTAATGGTAGGCTACTAAAAACATTATAATGTAGGCCTAATGATAACATTGGTGAATAAGATCAGATAGCAGCATGAATCCTCATATTTATTTTGCTTTTATTATATAGCTTAGGCCTAAATCATCATCATTTGCAGGACATGTCTCTCCATTTCTGTCATGACTGGTTTATTCCTGCTACACAACAAATAGGTTATTCCACGAAAACAGTGCCCTGTGATATTTTAAGTGGAAATTGTGCACCAATATTAAATTGTTATAAAACGAATGCCCTTTTAGTAAAGACCACATGGAGAAGTCAATAAATCAAATTTTTACATAAAAAGGCTTGCTAAAGTGACAAAATTCAGTATTTTGACATGTCAATCCCGAAATGTCTCCCAAGTTTCTCCATCCTTGTAAAGCCTTATTTTGTTTCTTTGACATTAATTTCTGAAGATTATCATTCAGTGACTCTTTTACGTCTCTCTCTCATTTTAAGGTCAAGCGTTAACTGAACACTTTTTTTTTTTTTTAGTATGATGAAACAATTCCTTTTTAAAGTATTTTTTCCAAAATAAATATCTAATAGTCAAATCATAGTGTAAAAGCAGGTGAGTTGGTTCTACCCTTTTTGGCCATTTTGTGCTGGAAAACTGAATGGGTTGAGCATCCAACATTTTTGTGAAGCTTGCACCCCCTGTTGCACCCCCTGTTGCGCACAAGCTTCCATTCCCCCTGTCACAAGGGAATTTATGGCTGATTTTAAGAAGAAATCGTCAACCCTGTCACTTTATTTGGAACTTACTATTGTTATTTTTTATATATAACCACTTGAAGTTGAACATATACTCTTTAAGACAATGTTAAAATGAGCTCAAATCAAGTTTGTTTTTAACCAAGTCACACTTCTCAAAAGACACTGAATTGGTAGAACGACCCAAATATTAGGCTACCATTTATCCATCGCTCATTCAATAGCCAAGCATGCTCTGAAGTAAATAGACCAATAGCCCTGTTTAATATATTTGATGGTGTTGCTGTGCGATAGGAGCGCAACATCATAGCCTATATAATCTCAGAGCCTATACCAGGGCAGGAGATAGAAACACAATCATGTGTTGATAAACTAATAATTCATATACTGAACTAAATATAATGCAACGTGTAAAGTGTTGGTCCCATGTTTTATGAGTTCAAATAAAAGATGTATGTTGCGTTTATTTTTGTACATTATATTTTGCATAGAAGTGTGGGCTGCAGTACTTTTAAATTGTTTCAATATTGCAGAATATGCAGACAGTATTTGGCACTCGCTGTAGGCGGCATGCATTTGGTTTGAAAAAGTAACTTCAGAACATTACCCTTCTGCCCACACCTTTCCAGAAATGTGCTAAGATTGGCCATTGCGCTTTTTTTTAGAGACCGTCAGGGACCAGCTCCAAAATCTCAATCATACAGCAAATGAGGGTGTTTTTGTTACCATAAAAGGTGAATGATGTTTTCCAGACATGGTTGTAATGCTGGTTCACGAGCACACACATACAGTGCCTTGCGAAAGTATTCGGCCCCCTTGAACTTTGCGACCTTTTGCCACAGTGCAGGTGCATTTACACGGAGACTTGATTACACACAGGTGGATTGTATTTATCATCATTAGTCATTTAGGTCAACATTGGATCATTCAGAGATCCTCACTGAACTTCTGGAGAGAGTTTGCTGCACTGAAAGTAAAGGGGCTGAATAATTTTGCACGCCCAATTTTTCAGTTTTTGATTTGTTAAAAAAGTTTGAAATATCCAATAAATGTCGTTCCACTTCATGATTGTGTCCCACTTGTTGATTCTTCACAAAAAAATACAGTTTTATATCTTTATGTTTGAAGCCTGAAATGTGGCAAAAGGTCGTAAAGTTCAAGGGGGCTGAATACTTTCGCAAGGCACTGTATATACTGAACAAAAATATAAACATGTAAAGTGTTGGTCCCATGTTTCATGAGCTGAAATTAAAGATCCCAGAAAATGTCATAAGTATTCAAACCGGAGTCAAAACTTTGTAGAAGCACCTTTGAGTCGTCTTGGGTATGTCCGTTTCAGCTTTGCACATCTGGATTTGGGGATTTTTCTCCCATTCTTCTATATTTTCTCAAGCGCTGTTAAAGTAGATGGGGAGCGAAGGTGAGCAGAAATGTTCAAGTCTTTCTACAGATTTTCAATGGGATTCAAGTCTGGGCTTTGGCCGGGCCACTCAAGGACCGTCACATTCTTGTTCTGAAGCCATCCCAGCTTTCTTTTGACTGTATGCTTGTGGTAATTGTCCTGTTGGAATGTAAATCGTCGCCCCCAGTCTATGGTCATTTTCACACTGAAGCAGGTTCGCATCAAGGATTTGCTTGTATTTGGCCCCGTTCATTGTTCCCTCTATCCTTACCAGTCTCTGCTGCTGAAAAGCATCCCCATAGCATGATGTTGCCACCACCATGCTTCACTGTAGGGATGGTGTTAGATGAGTGATTACCTGAGCCTGGTTTTCTCCAGACATAGCGCTTTGCTATGACCAAACCATGTTATGTTCTTATGTTCTGTCTTTCATGTGCCTTTTTGCAAACTCCAGGTATGTTGTCATGTGTCTTTTCTCAGGAGTGGTTTCTTTTGATCTGGCCACTCTCCCATAAACCCCAGATTAGTGTACTGTAGAAACTGTTGTCCTTCTGGCAGGTTTTCCCATCTCAGCCAAGGAACTATATAGTTCTGTCTCCTCCCAGATCAAGGTCCTTCTTGCTCGGGTTGCTCACTTTGGTCGGACGGACAGCTGTAGGCAGAGTCTGGGTAGTTCCATATTTTTCCCATTTCCCAATGACGGAGACCACTATGCTCTTGGATACTTTCAATAATCAAGAAATGTCGGAGATCTATGTGTAGTTCTTTGGATTTCATGGTGTAGTTTCTGCACTGACATGCACCCCTATCAACTGTGGGACCTTATATGGAAAGGTGTGTTTCTTATTAAATCACATACAAACAATTGAATTGGCCACAGGTGGACTCCAATCAAGTTGTAATGACATCTCAAGGATGATCATAGGAATGCACCGGAGCTCAATTTGGAGTGTCATAACAGAGGGTTGTGAATATTTATGTACATTTTATATTTCTGTATTTCATTTTAAATAAATGTAAGAAAAATAAATAAGTAACTTCATCGTTATGGGGTGTTGTTTGCAGATGGGTGATATTTAAAAAAAATATTTAATCAATTTTGAATTCAGGCTGTAACACAACAAAATGTGGAGTAAGTCAAGGGATATGAATACTTTCTGAAGGCTCTGTATGTTCCATGCGACAGTTTGATAAATTCCAATAATAATTTGTTGCACAGGCAAAGCCTAGAATCTCCACCTACGCCAGAATTTTGGACAAAATGTACACGCCGTTGATAAATGGGGCCCCAGGTCGTCATCATGGTTTTAGTCTCAACACAACACAATTTAATCTTAAATAAGCTTATTTACATTTTGAATATAACGCAGCTGTGTAATGTCCCACTCTCTGTTTGTGCTTCTTGGAAGATTACAAGGACTATAAGGCAAGATGGAGTTCATCCACACACTCCTTAACTCACTTAAATGTAAATGTAATGAAGACCACATACACCTGTGTTTATGAAATTCCCTTATATGGTACACAACTATATTATTGAAAAAGAAGTTGCTTGGCTCTTCAGTAAACACTGTGTTTTTTGTTGTTGTGTGGCTTTCGCTTTCGACTCCTTCAGTGTGCCTGCACATATCCTGCTGTAACTGTTTCCATGACCAAATAGTGTGTGTTTAGGCGGGGAATCCCTGTTAGTTGGGGGACTCCCGTGGGTGTTGTAACCTAGCAACCGAGTAGGACTTCTCAACAATTACCTGTCTAAAGGTTCATCCTCAACTTATAAGGATAGGCGATGTTGTATGCCAAAGGCTGGAATTACCCTCACTCTAAATCTAAAAGGCCCATACCTTTTTTTAAAAACCTGTCTTTATGCCATTACGCAGGCAGAGTTTTCGATGAGGATTGTGCACAGTATGCAAACTAAGCATTACTCAGTGAAATATACCATGCGTGGATCATCATTCAGGGAAGATGCCTCATTTGCTGTGTGATCAGGGTCTTAAATTATTTCATTTCATTGTAAAGATAGTGAATGGAATGACAGTGTAGTATACTATAGATTTGAATATGGACATGTGACATGAGCTGATCATTGTGACTTGAGACTTAGCTTCTCAACGACTTTGAATTTGACAAGATGTGGTAATTGCTTTGTTCCATTCCCTCATGATTGTATGGGTATGTATTTACATTATGTCATTGACTGACAAGTGGGTCGGCGGGCGAGGTTTATTTACTTGGCGAACCTTTTCTGGATTTGAAATCAGACAGTCGTCAGGAGATGACATACACTGAGTATACAAAACGTTAAGGACACCTGCTCTTTCCATGACGTGACCAGGTGAATCCAGGTGAAAACTATGATCCCGTATTGATGTCACTTGTTAAATCTACTTCAGTCAGTGTAGATGAAGAGGAGGAGACAGGTTAAAGAAGGATTTTTAAGCCTTGAGACAATTAAGATATGGATTGTGTGTGTGTGTGTGTGTGTGTGCGTGTCACTCACAGGGTGAATGAGCAAGATAAAAGATTTAAGTGCCTTTGGTAATAGGTGCCATGCGCACTGGTTTGAGTCAAGAACTGCAACACGGCTGGGTTTTTCACATTCAATAGTTTCCTTTGTGTGTCAAGAAATGTCCACCACCCAAAGGACATCCAGCCAACTTAAACACACCTGTGGGAAGCAATGGAGTGAACATGGGCCAGCATCGCTATGGGGAGGGGGCAACTCAATATTAGGAAGATGTTCCTAATGTTTTGTATTCACACTTTCCCCTTTTGCAGGTATTCCCAAACTGGGGTATATATATTCCCCCAGGGATACGCGCAATGCCTTCGGAGGTACACCAAATAATAATGTGATTCACATTAAGAAAAACAGTCCATTTATATTTTCTAACGGGGCTATACATTTGGGTGAGGTTTTTTTCTCGTCTGGGTAGCCTCGTTTCACTGCCAAAAATAAAATTAAACCGTCTAGTGTTCAGCGAAATAACAATACAATGTCAAGTACAGGTAGCCTCGTCAAATAGATAACATCCAATCGCATTAACCGTTACTCTCTCGCAGGAATTCCACTAACGGTCCGTATGTAGCCAAACGTAGCTGCTGCTCATGTTGGTATCTGTACTGATGGTGCCAAAGCCATGACAGGGAGACATAGTGGAGTGGTAACGCGCGTGCAAGCAGTTGCCCCCGACACCACTTGGGTACACTGCAGCATACACCGAGAGGCTCTTGCTGCCAAGGGAATGCCTGACAGCTTGAAAGACGTTTTGGACAATACAGTGAAAATGGTTAACTTTGTTAAAGCAAGGCCCCTGACCTCTCGTGTATTTTCTGTGCTATGCAATGATATTGGCAGCGACCATGTAATGCTTTTTACAACCTACAGAAGTGTGCTGGTTATCAAGGTGCAAAGTATTGACACGTTTTTTTACTGACCATCATTTTCACTTGTCTGATTGCTTGCATGATGACTAGTTTCTCACAGGACTGGCCTATCTGGCTGATGTTTTTCTCACCTGAATGATCTGAATCTAGGATTACAGGGACTCTCCGCCACTGTATTCAATGTGCGAGACAGAATTGAGGCTATGATTAAGAAGTTGGAGCCCTTCTCTCTCTGCATTAACATGGACAACACACACGTCTTTCCATCATTGTATGATTTTTCGTGTGCAAATGAACTCAAGCTTATGGATAATGTCAAATATGATATAGCGAAGCACCTGAGTGAGTTGGGTGCGCAATTACGGAGGTACTTTCCTGAAACGGATGACACAAACAACTGGATTCGTTATCCCTTTCATGCCCTGCCTGAAATTGCAACAAGTGGTTCTGTGAAAATGTAATTTAATCAGAAGCCACTGCCAGATTTCTGGATTGGGCTGCTCACAGAGTATCCTGCCTTGGCAAATCTCACTGTTAAGACACTGATGCCCTTTGCAACCACATACCTATGTGAGAGTGGATTCTCGGCCCTCACTAGCTTGAAAACTAAATACAGGCACAGGCTGTGTGTGGAAAATGATTTAAGACGCAGTCTCTCTCCAATACAACTCAACATTGCAGAGTTATGTGCATCCTTTCAAGCATACCCTTCTCGTTAACCTGTGGTGAGTTATTCACAATTTTCGATGAACAAATAAGGTTTCATATGTAAGCTGGCTAAATAAAGAGCAAAATGATTGATTATTATATTATTATTTGTGCCCTGGTCCTATAAGAGCTCTATGTCACTTCCCACATGCCAGGTTGTGATTAAAACTCACACTCATTCTTATGTTTAATAAATGTATCGTATAGTGTGTGTGTGGCAGGCTTACAATGATGGCAAAAAACAACATTTGAGAGTGCGCTGATCCTGGTGCTAGAGGGGGTACACGCAGCTGGAGGTTGAATGTTTGAAGGGGTACGGGGACTATAAAAAGTTTGGGAACCACTGCCCTATTGTAACCATTGTGGTTCAGGAGGTGACAACACTATCAGCTAAATTCAGGTAGCATCTTGTTTGCTAACTGTTTCCACACTAAGATCAGCCAGTCAGCCTACAAGGCCAGGATTCCCTTGAATCCCCCAGAGAAACAGCTATGAAGGCCATCTCTAAACCACAACATCCTCTGCACACAAAGTACACATCACACTAGTACATATTTTCACCTTAGGCTGCATTTAGACAAGCAGCCCAATTCTGATATTTTTTTCCACTAATTGGTCTTTTGATCAATCAGATCAGTTATTGTGCAAATAACTGGGCAAAAGATCAGAATTGGGCTGCCTGTGTAGATGCAGGCTTTGTGACTGCTTGTGTTAATGTCGCCCATGATAAATTACAGTCCCACTGTGTATAGGGCCATCAACTTTCAATGCTCCCGAACCAGGGCTGGGTAGGTTACTTTGTAAATATAATCTGTTCCAGTTACCTGTCCAAAATTGTAATCCGTTACTTTTTGATTACCTGAACTCAGTAACGTAATCTTATTAATTTTTTAGATTACTTTCTCCTTAAGAGGCATTAGAAGACAAAAAATATCCATCAAATGCATTTGTTGTGTCATCATAGGGGTCTCTGACTTGTGGTCAGACTCACTCAGGTGGAACAAACTTGCGCTTTTTTTCAATGCTGAATTGAATGTTATTGAGAAAAAAGAAAGGTGTCAATGTATTTTTCCCGTAAATATCCTGAGGGAACCACTAGGGAGCAGTAGCGAGTCTGCTTAAATGGAGTGCTAGGAAAACTGCCTAGTCATACTGTACCACTACCAGGCCTCAGCCTGGTTCATCCTTATATAACAAACTTCCCTCCTGTATTTCTGTTATGTGGTAATTAAGTTTTATCCTTTATCATGATTGAAATGATTTAATCATTCCACATTTAGGACAATCTAGTTTTAATTCATTCTAAAGTGCCTTCTGAAAGTATTCAGACCCCTTGACTTTTCCCCATTTTTTTTTTACCTTACAGCCTTGATTTATAATTGATTAAATAAAAACAAATCTTCAGCAATCTACACACAATACTCCATAATGACAAAGTGAAAACAGATTTTTTTTTGCAAATTTAAAGTATTCAGTATTACATAAGTATTCAGACGCTTTGCTATGACACTCGAAAATGAGCTCAGGTACATCCTGTTTCCATTCATCATCCTTGAGATGTTTCTACAACTTGATTGGAGTCCACCTGTGGTAAATTCAATTGATTGGACATGATTTGGAAAGGCACACACCTGTCTATATAAGGTTCCACAGTTGACAGTCCATGTCAGAGCAAAAGCCAAGCCGAAGGAATTGTCCGTAGAGCTCCGAGACAGGATTGTGTTGAGGCACAGATCTGGGGAAGGGTACCAAAAAATGTCTGCAGCCTTGAAGGTCCACAAGAACACAGTGGTCTCCATCATTCTTAAATGGAAGAAGTTTGGAACCACCAAGACTCTTCCTAGAGCTGGCCGCCTGGCTAAACTGAGCAATCGGGGGAGAAGGGCCTTGGTCAGGGAGGTGACCAAGAACCCGATGGTCGCTAAGACCATGAGAAACAAGATTCTCTGGTTTGATGAAACCAAGTTTGAATTATTTGACCTGAATGCCAAGCTTCATGTCTGGAGGAAACCTCGCACCATCCCTACGGTAAAGCATGGTGGTCGCAGCTTCATGCTGGGGGGGATGTTTTTCAGCGGCAGGGACTGGGAGACTAGTCAGGATCAAGGCACAGATGAACGGAGAAAAGTACAGAGAGATCCTTGATGAAAACCTGCTCCTGAGCCCTCAGCACCTCAGACTGGGGCGAAGGTTCACCTTCCAACAAGACAACGACCCTAAGCACACAGAGTGGCTTCGGGACAAGTCTCTGAATGTCCTTGAGCTTTGCTTGCTTCAACAAAGTAGGCTACTGAGTGAAGGGTCTGAATAGCTGTGTAAATGTGATATTTCATCCCCCCCATTTTAAATAAACCTGTTTTTGCTTTGTCATTATGAGGTATTGTGTGTAGATTGATGAGGGGAGAAAAACGATGTAATCAATTTTAGAATAAGGCTGTAACATAACAAAATGTGGAAAAAGTCAAGGGGTCTGAATACTTTACGAATATGTCACAGAGATTCAATATGTCTCACACACACACAGGTTGTTTTTAGCACCAGAGAAGGTGGCGAGAGGAGAGGTTAGACGTTGACTTTGTTATGTCACACATTCTCATTTGCGTTCAACCACATTTGCAGAACATAAAGTCAGTAACGTGTCAGTAAGATCTATCGATGGTTTGAGGAGGTGGAGGATTGTTGTATGGCCACACAGGACATTTCAACTTCCTCAATCAGACGCAAGTGTTTGGGTGTGTAATGTTAACCTTTTAGCTTTCACCTCTACTATAAAAAGGTTATCTCTGGAATGAGGAGGTATGACTCTTAGCTCAGTGCAATGGTATGTAGGCCTATTTGTGTGAACACTCACGTCTGCTTTCCTATGACTAATCCGTATATTAGGAAAAAGCTCTTCTGCATGAATTCATGGGAATTTTTCGTGTTTCAAAATCCCAAAGTTTATTTCTGGGCAAGTATGCAAATTCTTCTGAAGCTGCTGAGCTAGTTTTAAAGTGAATTCAGACCAAAACACGTGGACATATACAGTAGGCCCATAGAAATAAAACCATTTAATGAGTGTGTATACTTTAGTCAAGTATGAAATGCACTATATAGTAAAGTAGGAAATGTGTATAGATTTACCTCTAGTAATACTCATCAGTGTGTAACTAACTGTGTGCATACGGTAAGTTAACTTTTGGTTGCGAGCCCAGCGTGGAGTTTCCCTGTGGCTTTATGAAACGCTATTTCCAGTGTTGGTGAACAGTGAAAAGCACAGTGTGAGGTACACCTGCTCAGACTGGGCCTTATTGAGCGTATTAAACAAATGTATGTCGTCATATCGTTCACCATGGACCTGTGAAGAGAGATCCATTCAGGTTTGTGCCGTTTAGCAGATAACAATTTGTGCCTCTCTAGTGAAACATTTGCTGCCATACAGTAAGTAGCCTTTCACTGGGTTGCGTTCAGTAGGCATAAAAAAAAACGGATCAAACCCCTAAACTTCTCCTGTAAGAACATATGAATTTTTTTTTATTGTTTGTACCTAAATATCAAAACCTGGGTGAAAGCTTGAACTGGATTTTAGTGGCCTTATAACTTCCCATAATGCTCCTCTGACTCAGCAAAAACTCTGAACACAAGGGATTAAACTATTATGTTTTAATGAATACATCCAAATAGAAATGCTTCCAAATAAAGTTTCAGCGGCACTACACACAAGGTGTATGGGAGAATGAGTCATCGTTGATGCAGTGACTCACAGGTGGTGTAATCTCATCAGGCAAAAAGCCTTATCCAATGGCATTGGAGGACAAAGTGAAACGCCTCATCAGAGCTCTTCCCCAGAAACTGATGGGCTAACAAAAGAGCACATCTGCTTTTACATGAGATAAAACACCAGTTACATACAACACAAACCATATATTTCTGTGTTGTACACTTATTGTCAAGTCAGGGCCCATGTACAAGAAGACTGTGTTGTGTTGGTGAGGTTAGGGGAAGTCACGTAGTTTTTGGAGTAAATGTGAGTGAGGCTTTTAGGAATGTGAGTGGGCTGGACTATGACCTGGCAACAAAAGCGGTGGCAGCTAAAAATAGGATGGCATTAAAAGCGGCAGTGCCTGAACACAAAGACGAACCCAGGAAGACAGACACTCGTCTGGCTCCCCGTTCTCCCACAGCCTTTGCCTCTTTCCCTCTGTCTTTCATTCAGTCCCTCTCTCTTTTTCTCTCTCCTTTATCATTGGCCAGTTAGGTTTTTACAAAATTAATAAAGCTATCATGTAATTAATATTAAATAGCCCATATGGCCAACAACAAAACCCACTTGATGTGACCAGAGTTTAAGATGAAGACTTGGAATCATTTTATTTTTTGAAATACTAATGACAAAAATCTAAACACTACAGTGTGAAGGGTGGAGTCTGGCATACAGTGTACAATGAAGCTGTGAATCTGAACATACACAGAACATAATCTGAACATGTTTAACACTAGGAACAGATGGACAGCGCATTGGACTATGGTCGTTTCTACTGTACATGGAGATTGGTTATTACAATGAACAGAGTCAACAGGTGAGCCAGAGGTTAAAACTAATGTCAACATTCAAAAACTACAGATACCAGTCAAAAGAAAGGAACTTTTGACGATACAACTTTGACTATACAACAAAGAATATATCACATATGGAAAGTGAAAAATAAAACAGCATTTGTGGTTGGTCCCTTTTTATTTAACAATTTCTCCACAGAGGGTTAGTTTTCAGGTTGTCTTGCGCCAACAATTAAATGCTTAGGGCTCGATTCAATCTGTAGTGCTGAAGATCCTTGCTACAGTGCGATGTAAATGTAACGGCAATGATGCCGCATTCGCAGAGACTGCATTCCTGGTAAATGGTGCATGTGTCGGCTCAATTGGAAATGACCTTGAAATTTCAATCGCGCTATAGCGCTGAACATCCGCGATACGGATTGAATCGAGCCCTTTTGTTGTGCTTTCCTTCAGTTGAACCCTCAAAATCAGGGATCTCCTGCAGGTCCTGGTGGAAGTCTGCCTCAGTCACAATATATACACAGTAAGGACGGAGCCTGACAAGGAAAACTGACAGGGCAGACAAGGGTTGAGTTTGTGTGTTTGTTTTGTATTTGGTCACCACGGGTAGTAATGACAATGGGTAGGTAGGAATCGTTCTTAACACCCATGGTTAGCCTAGTGGAAGGGCAACTCGCCTCCACCAGTATCACTCTGGTCCCCCGGAGGAGCTAAAGCTACATGTCTTCCGTGAGTGCTGTGCTGATCGCAGCTATTAGCCTTAGGCTAACGTTAGCAGCATGGCAGCACAGTACACTCCGAGACTTGGGTCCGGGCAGACATTTTGAAACGTATCCTTTTAGGGTCTGGTAGTGGTTGTGTGTGGGAAGGGGGGGGACAGGGGTCTGGATTATAGCCTCAGCCAGCGAGGCCTTTGGGGGCAAGGGGTAACCACAACGTTAAGGTACAAGGTGCTACTGCTATTACCTGTGTGTGTTCAAACTCTCATACTGTACTTTATTTGGGTGAGATGACTGTCACAGGGCAGAGTTAAAGTCCTAACAGAGTTAGGACTTTACACACCCTACACTTCTGGTTTGAGGAGCAACACAACAAAAGCCCCTTAATGTTCAGGGGCTACATTCGCGCCACATTCAGTCTTAAGGGGTTACGTTTTGTCCTCATAGGTCCCCCTCTGTCTTTACCTGGACCAAATCACACCCCTCGTTATCACACTGGCCCTGGTCCTGAGGGGCGGAGCCGCGGAGTAACATTGGGAGGAGGTCCATCGGAGAGGCCTGATTCTCGTTGACCAGCTGGTTGAACTGCAGGTCGTTATAGTAGCCCAAGTCCTGCCCAGACCCACCCTGGTTGAAGTTAAAGTTCATGTCCATGACGCCTGTGGTGAAGTTGGAGTTGAGCTCCTGGCCAAAGCCAAGGAGGGCAGGGTCACTGAACAGAATTCGAGAGAGCATACTGATGTCGTCTGGGCTCATGTCCTCATTGAAGAAGTTGTCCTCCTGGAGGTCATTGTAGTGGATCTCCCCCATGGTGGAGGCCCCAGTCTGGGCAGGAGGATGCAACTCTTCTGGGACCAGCTGGCTCTCTGCTGGGGGGAAGGTGAACGGCTCGAATGGCTGAGAGGTGGAGGCTCCTGCTGCAGCCACATTTTGAACTGTGGGCGATAGAAAGGACTTACAGTGTATTCGGAAAGTATTCAGACCACTTGACTTTTTCCACATTTTGTTACGTTTACAGTCCTAATCTAAAATGGATGCAATTATATTTTTTCCTCATCAATCTACAGACAATAACCCATAATGTCAAAGCAAAAACCGTTTTTTAGAATCTTTTGAAAATGTATAAAATAATGAAATATTACATAAGCATTCAGACCCTTTACTCAGTACTTTGTTAAAGCACCTTTGGCAGCGATTACATCCTTGAGTCTTCTTGGGTATGACGCTACAAGCTTGGCACACCTGTTTTTGCGGAGTTTCTCCCATTGTTCTCTGCAGATCCTCTCAAGCTCTGTCAGGTTGGATGGGGAGCGTCGCTGCAAAGCTATCAGGTCTCTCCAGAGATGTATGATCGGGCTCAAGTCCAGGCTCTGGCTGGGACCCTCAAGGACATTCAGAGAATTGTCCCAAAGTCACTCCTGTGTTGTCTTCAAATCAAATTTTATTTGGCTCTGTGCTTAGAGTTGTTGTCCTGTTGGAAGGTGAACCTTCGCCCCAGTCTGAGGTCCTGAGCACTCTGGAGCAGGTTTTCATCAAGGAGCTCTCTATACTTTGCTCCGCTCATCTTTCCCTCGATCCTGAATAGTCTCCCAGTCTCTGCCACTGAAAAACATCCCCACAGCATAATGCTGCCACCACCATGCTTCCAGATGTGACACTTGGCATTCAGGCCAAAGGGTTCGATCTTGGTTTCACCAGACCAGAGAATCTTGTTTCTCATGGTCTGAGAGTCCTTTAGGTGGCTTTTGGCAAACTCCAAGCGGGCTGTCATGTGCCTTTTACTGAGGAGTGGCTTCCATCTGGCCACTCTACCAGGCCTGATTGGTGGAGTGCTGCAGAGATGGCTGTCCTTCTGGAAGGTTCTCCCATCTCCACAGAGGAACTCTGGCGCTCCGTCAGAGTGACCATCGGTTTCTTATTCACCTCCCTGACCAAGGCCCTTCTCTCCCGATTGCTCAGTGGCCGTGTGGCCAGCTCCAGGAAGTCTTGATATTTGCATATTTCTTCCATTTACGAATGATGGAGGCCATTTTGTTCTTGGGGACTTTCAATGCGGCAGACATTTTTTGGTACCCTTCACCCAGATCGTGTCTCGGAGCTCTATGGACAATTCCTTCGACCTTATGTCATGGTTTTTGCTCTGACATGCACTGTCAACTGTGGGACCTTATATAGACAGGTGTGTGCTTTTCCAAAGCATGTCCAATCAATTGAATTTACCACAGGTAGACTCCAATCAAGTTGTAGAATCATCTCAAAGATGATCAATGGAAACAGGGTGCACCTGAGCTCAATTTCGAGTCTCATAGCAAAGGGTCTTAATACTTATGTAAGTAAATAAGGTATTTCTGTTTTTTATTTGTAATACATTTGCTAAACTTTCTAAAAACCTGTTTTCGCTTTGTCATTATGGGGTATTGTGTGTAAATTGATGAGAAAAACAACAACAATTGAAGGCTGTAATGTAACAAAATGTGGAAAAAGTCAAGGGCTCTGAATACTTCCCGAATGCACTGAATATAAGAACACCTTATTGACACTCAGATGTACAGTCATTTGTTTCGGAGATGGTCCTGTGTAAGCAGCTGTTATTGGTCTCGCTTTCATTTTCTTTTTTTACTTTCTGTCCTGCAATAGGTGCAGAAGTTTAAGCTGGAAAGAGAAAGAGCCCGAGGCCAATCCTCACCTGCCACACAGGACCTCTCTGTGAAGCCGATGTCCGACTTTATCTTCCTCTTCCGCTTCACTTCATATGGATCTGAACACGGCATCAAAACAGAAAAAAAAGATCTTTCATCCCTCTGTTTGAATAGCTCTTATCTCTATAATGTTATATTATTGCACAATACATAACATGTTATATAACACAGCATTATGATATCATATATATATATCATTCATAAGTTGTATCAACCTGTGTTGTCGGGCTGGTAGGTAAACGTGACGGGGTCACTGTCCATGTGGTCCGAGAGACGACGCAGGAGGACATTTACTTCCACTTCCTCCCCCACGTCCTGTTCCTGGTAGGACGGGGTCTTGAACACGATAGCGATCTGCCGGTGGACGTCCGTCTGGGCAAACTCCGCCTTGGCCTCCCAAGACCCCCTCTTGAAGATTATCTCTATGTCGTCTGAGTGGGAAACACACACACACACACACCAATCAGCTTGTATAGTCCTGCAGGCTGTATGACTTCAACCGTGTATTTCCAGAGAGGTGTCATTACACATCATGTGCCACTTCCATCGAGTTGTTTAAAAACAGGATTTTGCCTTCGCCCTTTAATTTGCTAGATATCAGCGCGCTCAACACAGTGTTTCTATGTTACAACTTGGGAGTCTGGCTCGATCTCACCTTTCTGGACTTTATCGCAGAGCATGTAGATCTCAGTCTTGCCGGTGCATGGCCCTTTAACAATGTTCAGACGGTTGATCTTCAACTCAGATGTGGTGGTCGCCTCTGTAAACACACACACACACACACACTGAGCACCTGCTAGATGGTTCAGGAAGGAAGTACATTTACATAGCTGTGGTGTGACGGTACTGGTTCGTATCACGTTTGAAGACGATTGTAAAAGCAGTCATGCGCAGGTGTCCGTGTCAGGAGGACGTTTGGGGGGGGGGGGGTGGGGGGGGGTGATCTTACTCTTGTCATAGACGGGGTTGGACACTATGGGGTTCAGGAAGTCCTTATTTCCATCCTCCCACTCCAGCTCACACTGGAAACACAGCCGCACCACGTTCATGTCCATGTCCTCGATGCTTTTAGAGTGGCCCGCTGTGGGAGGACAGAGGAGAGGATATTACCCTACGGCTAATGAAAATACAACTTTCTTGTACAATGATATTGGGTTTATGTAATTGGGTAAGTTCTGCGTGTGCTTGCGATGTGCTTTGTGTGCGCGTGTCAGGGCTCTGCTCACTTTTAAAAGGGTCGATCTTCTGATTCCGTCTCTTCTCTAGAGAGGCATCCAGCTCCTTCCGCCTGACACACTGGATGCCCAGGTTAGCGAAACTGCATGATGCACACAGAACATGGTCGGTTACCAACCATTAAAAACAGACATGTTTACACTAACCTAGTGCACTTTCCTGGCAAAGCACTCCCAAAGAGGTGAAGAATGAACGAGAAAGAAATAGGATATGGGCCTCTGGTGGACAAAGGGAGAAAATGCACTTGTCAAGAAAAGAGAGCGATGAATAGAGGAGAGAAAGAGAGGGGCACCTGTGACGTCGGTTGCTGTGAGGGTTTAAGCAGATGACACAGATTCCGGTACCGTCAGCACAGTCTTTACCCACAAGGCAGTGGGGATGTGGGCGGTACGGGTAGTCTTTGGTCACCAGGGAAACAGTGACCATCACTTTTTTTATGTTCTGAATGGGACCCTGGAGCTGAAAGAGGGAGGAGAGGGGAAAGAGGGAGGAGAGGGGAAAGAGTGTGAAGACGAGAAAGAAACGGGGAGAGAAAGCGGGGGAGAGGGACAAAGAAAGAGGGCGGGGGAGAGATATGCATCAATCAAACCGTCTTTCTTCCTCCAACGCAAGTGAGAGCATGATTAAAACTGAATAAATGTGCAGTGATTAACCAAAAACTCTCCCTTTCAACTGTCAAACTTCACACTTGTCTGGTAGTGTTAATCTTAGAGGGATGTGGTCTGAATTGTAGTATGTGGGTGCGAATCAACAGTGTTTAAAGGGGGGGGGGGGTAATCCCCTTAGTTTGAACCACACAAAGATGTGGATTTGTGGGGTACTTTCTATTTCAGTTACATGTAATTCCTCCCCCTTCCCCTCTGCCCCTGCTCCTTACACTAGCAAGGCTCTACATGTTGAGGGCAGCCAAACCAACAAGGGGGGAAACACCTTTATTCTGGGATAGATGGTACATTCCGTTAACCCCCTTCCACTTCCCACACAAACATACAAATCCAGTGCAAGTTAGGGATGACATTGGGAACACAATTTGCAGTAAACAAATATAAGGACTAGGTTCTATATTAATGAGACGTTAAACCAAGTGGTCACGATGAAAGATGTCCCTTATCACAAGAGTAAGGGCATTAACTGCGACTTCGCTAAGTTGTCTTAAATGAAAGTGTTTCCAATCAACTTCAAATAAATACAAACTACAATATGGATCTATTGGGTACCTCTATAGCAGGCAGGGTCTTGGTGGAGTCTCCACTGGAGGCCCCTAGGATGCTCCCGGCCGAGCGGCCCTCACACTCATAACGGAATCTCATGCCTCTCTCTTTGGGCTGCTCCACCACAGCCAGGGTGGGCCTCTCCAGGATCTGCTCCAGCAGATCTGTGTCTGTCTGGGCCTGTCGAGAGGGACTATCTGGCCCCCTGGAAGTCCCTGAACCAGAGGACCCCCGTCCTCGTCCGTTTGAGCCCGAGTGAGAGACCCCACGAGTGGGGTGAGGTGCTGCCATATCTCTGGTGCTAGAGGGGTGCTGGGGCTGAGGGAAGAAGCAGGGCGGCTGCAGAGAGACATTGTTTAAAGTCAGTGGCCATGTTTAAAAATCCATGTAAAGAACACAGCAGACAACAAACAGTTAACTTTGCATCCAAAACATCATCATGACGGTACTGAGAGTGAAATGGTGAGAGCGTTTTCAAAGATAACCTGCATTGTTATTGTTTATCTACATACTCCCTCTCAGTACACCACTTTCTATGTCCTCATTTGACACATTCTGTTGCCATGCCCCCCTTTCAACCGTTAAACTAGAGAGCACCCCTTCCGTTTTTGGTTAAACCCTCTATACTTCCGTCTCCCTTCCACCCTCTCAGGCTGCTGAGATGCATGACTGTTCTCCATCCTTCATGCCTCCATCTCTCTAGCTCTGTCCGTCTGCCCATTTCTCCTAGGTTCTCTTACACGTCAAAATGGTATACTTATATACATTTTTTTTAATTTTTTTAAACGGCCTGTGGTCATTACAGACAGACACAATCTCTCTCACACACACTTTGCCCTTCACTCTCCAAGTTCAACCACATACCTTCTAATTGACAGCCCGTTTGAAGAATCCCTAGAGACCAGCAACAGGAAAAACTACTCACCAAAAGCAAACCGGAAACAAAGAAAAAAAGCTGACCGACTTAAGGGATCGCCTTCTCCCTTTGTTATTACAAGCTGCCCTTACAACTCAAGTCTGTCTAAACAAACCGCCAGAAGTTGAGCAAGTATGGGCAAAAAGAGGTGCGTGTGAGATCATTGTGCTCCACCGCAAAGTAGCGTCTACAGGCGGAGTATGTGTGCGAGTGTGTAAGAGTAATAGTGTTGGCATGCCTTAGAGCCTCTACACAAAAGCAACTAGGATCGAGCCGGGAGGCGCATGTTCAGGAAACAGGAAGTTGACATAATCTACAGCAGATGGACCAATTAGAAAAGCAGAAAAGCCTCCGAATGTGAACTTCCACCCTGAAAGGGTTGGGTCCAGGAAGGAAGGGAACTCAAAACGAAAGTAGGAATCAGATGACACTCTTTCTCTCCTTTTTCTGCCACCTCCCCCACGAGATGCCACAACATGCAGAAGACGGGGGTGTGTCAACTCAGCTCACAGTCTCTCTCAAGGCACTGCTTTGACTCACAGACGTACACAGACCACAATTGTCTCACTGTGAGTTCCAGACTATTGGAGAACAGCAACCCAAGGCATGACAACAAGGTAATCAAGGCCGCCTTAGAAGTCAAAGCACCAGTGAATTGAGTCACCATGCTTATCCATGGAAACTGTGAGTAGTTGAGTTTCACTTATCCCTGAGGTGTGTCTGTCGGCCTTGGTTCCTACAACTAGCCCACGAGGAAGCGATAGCACACTTCCCAGATAAGACTAGACCTTAGCTGTTTTCTTGACTTTATATCCCAGCTATTACAACAAACTGAGATACCAAGCCCTGACAGTGTGAACTGATGCGACCACAAAGAGTACCTGAGTGTCTGCAGAAACAAATCAAATCACTAACTAACCACCACACAACAACTACAAGTTTTGAGCTGGTGTGTAGGCCATCTGTGGACCCCAGGAAGAGTAGCTGCTGCTTTTTCGACAGCTAATGGGGAACCTAATGAAATGTCAAATACCAAAAAGTCAACCCCTCCATTTTTCTGTTGAACTCTATGAATCAATGGCCTAACAAAGACTATCTCCTGTGTAGAAATGTATAATTTATTAAATATATTTTTGTATTAGATCCCGAAAGGCCTGGTACTCACCCTGGAGGTCGTGCCCCTTGGCACCAGTACTGGGGGCGTCGAGGAGGGTGTCTGCCTGGGCATGGCCCTGTGGTTCTGGGCCTGGGGGTCAGAGTCTACGGGGGGATAAGGAGGTCTGGGGAGGCAGAAACGAGACTGGGCCTGACAGGGAAACTCTCGGTCTGCAGAGATCACCTCCTGAATGATGTCTAAAAAGAGTAGAGGGAGTGGGATGAGGGAGACTGCAAACACGCTGATGGGGGGGCCTGCAAACATTGAGCTGGTGGGTTGGCCATCTGAGTGTGATCCACGTCTGTATGTGTACAGTACCAGCTACATCAAACCATGAGCATGATGCACAGGCCTAGGAGGCCTTTTTTTTTTTTAAACAAGTAACTATACATTAATAACAAATAGCCTACTCACCCAAGTCATTTGCTGTTGTACAAAGCGGGAGAGAAAAAAAGTGAGTTAACTAATTAATGATTACTTTGTGACAGGCAAGACTATATACATGTATGACAGTGATTGTAATAGTGTAAGTATAACAGGTATGTATTGCAATGTAATAGTATAGGTTTAACAGGTAGCCTAAGACTAGTGTCTAAGACTAACGTCTCTGAAGTGGGTGTTGACCCTTCTACTCAACTGTCAGTCACGCTGGGGAAGACAGAATGACAACACAAACTGTCAAATGAATAGCATGGGCAGTGTGTGCCGTTTGAATAGCATGGGAGTGTGTGCAGTTTGAATAGCAAGGCCGTGTGTGCCGTTTACACTATAGGATCTCTTGTCTAGGCCCCTGCAGTCTGTCCACTCTTTGACACAGACCCGTGACAATGCGTTTACACTACAAGTAGATAAATTATTTATGAAAATTATACTACTGTTCGTGCGAATGTGAATGACTTGGGACAACACACATCAGACACCGTTGATGCATAACTCAGATTCCGTTTATTTAAAAGAAAAGACACTTACTTGCAGTGCAGTTTTGAACACTCATGTTTCTCATGGCACGTGACGACGTTTGTCCTGGAGCTGAAAACCTTGTTCGAGTATTAAAAAAAAAAAAACAGACACAAACACAATTCCGCCCTATTTCCCCTGACCGATCATTTCGTGGCCATGGTAGGCTACTGCAATCAAATATTGTCCTCTCTTCGCTCTTGTACTTCGATATGGTTCAATTGGCCTTTCGTTGTTAAAAAGCATACAAATTCTACATCTCCTGCATGCGATGAGCTAGTGCATATGTTATGGCTAAAATGAGTCGCCTCACAAGCGCCCTGTTCGAGTGTGCGTTTAGTTCCGCACTTGTTGGATGGATTTGACTGGCTGTTCGGTTGGGTGGAAATCCCCTTACATCACTGCTTGGGAAACCCCCAGAGGCAGTGTTGTGCCGGCAGTAGCCATGTAGAAACTTCAGATGACGGCTCATACCATCAACTATATTTTGCAAACTACTGTTTTATAATAGCCGCAAAGTGCAATGACCCGAATGTGAATATCCTGATATAAAAAAGAAGACCCTTCCTCATGTCCGGTTTTTACGCACAATGGGATCGATTATTGTACTTTAAAAATATAGCTACTTGCACTAAGTATATTTCAGAAAATAGAATAGTATATTTCATTGTTTAATGCAAAATAGAGTGGGATATTTATAATAGAATGAGGAAGGATACTGGTAGTGCACAAACATGCAATTTCTCATGGTGGTGCATCCCGGTGTGATTCAAACGATATGCCAACTAATCCAATTAATTAATATATCCTTTATGTCAGAGATGAGCAATTTTGACAGTGGTGAGGGCCACAAAAAAATCCGAACTCATCATGATGGACCGCAGTTGCTCGCAGGTCTGCATACCCACATCAATACCCACACCTCCAAACAGCGCCGGCCCTGGCGTTTTGGGGGGCATAAGTGGAAATATGTTCGTGTAAGAGTGACTAACCAAATCAATGGGGGTGTCATGGCAAAAAGTGTCCCTCCAAATCACAATGGGGTTCGATCAACTATTAGCGTTCGTTGCTATATCAACCTAATGCATCGAATTTGGAGATCATTACCGCGACAATTTCCCCTGTTTTAAACGAGGTTTGTTGAGCTAATATGACGAAAACATTACTTCCAAGTGTTTTTGGGTACCTTGTTAACATTTCAAGAACATGACATCCATGTCTTAAACTTTGCTACGTTTCGGAAATAGAGAAAATGTGTGATCTGTTTGACACATTAATGTTACTTACCTTACAGATCACAAAGTCAGCTAATTTCCACTTCATTCATATGAAAATGCGTTTGATTCATACACTGGCTTGTCTGGCTGGCATGTTTTTAATTTGACCTGTCGTTCCCTTATCTTCACTGAAATAATATTACTTTCAGTAGTTCTCTTATGATACTTATGATACTCGCATAGCTCATTAGTACACCCTTGTGGTTGAATATATGCATCTATTGTAGGTTCTAGGACACAATAATGAATCATGTTGAACTAACGAATACCGTAAAGGGATACCTTACAATTTACACAATGAACACCTTGTGCAACAGCTGTGAAAACAACAGCTGTGAAAACCAACCTTCGATTCTGTGGGGTGATTCTGCAACTTCGGGCACTTTGGCCCTACAAGATTTCAGAATTGTTTTTTATTGAAACACCATTTTTACCTGTATTATAATTGTGTTTGATTTGTCTAGAAATAATATCTGATAATGGCTGCGATCGTACTATTCAGGAATGTATATATTATATTAAAACAGCTATAAACAAATGTCATTTACATATAAAGAATAAAAACAAATTTCAAAAAATAAATCCCCAAAATTGACCCTGAGGACATAGAAGCTCCGTAGTTGCAGAGTCACCCAGGTACACTCACATGACAATCATAGACTGAACTACTGAATTATTGTGTGGACTAGAGAGGTGGGTGCTGTGTGGTTCTGCCTGTCTCTCAAGAGGGACTCAAAGAGGGAGACTGCAAAGTCCAGGCACTGCTGTTCTCTTTGTTCTGAGTGTTTGCAGTGCTAGTGTTTTTAGTTCATCTGTGTATGTAATCAAACACAAGGCACATGTGAGAACATTTGATGGATTAGTGCAGTGTTATAAATGGGAGATATTTACTTTTCAACAGTTGTTTAATGTATAGCCTACCTCAAGCTCCAACTCAGAGCACAGAATCAGACTGATCAGAACTCACTGGCTCTGGTGGATGGGATACCTCCTGTGTGTCTCAGACAGTTGATGGTCCTAAATTAATTTGGAGAGGTGAATTGAAGAGGTACACTTGTTATAAGCTAAGCATAACTACCATTTCTTGCTTTCTCATGTCACCCAAAGCTTATTATCACGTTTCAGGTAAAAACCCAGATGCAGACAATGTCAAATTAACAACAGTTTATTTATCCAACAGGGGCAGGCAAAAGACAGGTCAAGGGCAGGCAGGAGTCAGTAATCCAGATAGGTGGGGAAAAGGTATAAGGCCCAGGGCAGGCAGAAAAGGTAAAAACCGGGAAAACTAGAAAAAAGGAACAGCCGAGAGACAGGAACAGAGGGAAACAGCTGGTAGGCTTGACCAAACAAAACGAACTGGCAACAGACAAACAGAGAACACAGGTATAAATACACAGGGGATAATGGGGAAGATTGGCGACACCTGGAGGGGGGTGGAGACAATCACAAAACAGGTGAAACAACACACACTCCTAAAAATCTTTTTAGATTAAAAGACTATAAGAGCACAATATAGAATTTAGGAACAGCATTAGCTAGGCCAACCAAATTTGTATTTATTGATTGACTTCGCTAGATAGAGGTGCACACACAACCCCAGACTTGACACAGGATACTTAACACAGGACAAGTAAAATTATACAATCTCAGCCTTTGCCACTCATGCTGTACAAATGTAACAACTTTCCATCTTGGTAAAGTTCCCGTTGTTGGATGTCCATTGTCTCTTGTAGGAACTCCTCTGCCTGCAACAGCAATTAGATTGCTGGCCAACTCTTTATCAATCAAATGACCGCTTGCCCACCGAAGGCTCCGCAACATGGTCTAACAATGACAACCGTGCGATAGTTTTAACTACATCGCTAGCTGGCTAACGTTACTACGTTTTATTGATTCCATAACTAGATTATAGACGAGTGACGTTAGCTAGCTATCTTGAGTTCAGTTTACTGTCAATGGCAGATCTAGCTAGCTAACGCCGTTGGTAGCGTTACATTATCTAACCGTGACCAACCCCTTTCGGTACACATTTGCGTAACCACTACATTCAAACGAGGTTGCAATGAAAACGTCTGTGTTGACATCAAAATCTAGAGTGTGAACTACATTTCTAATCAAGCGTTGATTGACATGGTAATGGCTCAATAGTATTGGAGAAAGTTGCAAAAACGTTAAATTGTGATGCGTCATGACGTAACGTACAGCACGCATAAAGCAACTCATTCTGTGTCTTTACAGCCTCTCTCCACCAGGTGTAGCGCTTCTCTCACCGTTTAAAAACAACACAGGGACAGGGTAAGGGGGATATCAAGTCCTTTTTCGTTTTCGTCATCACTACAAGTCATCATGATTTGAAAAAGCCGCTGTTTACTTCTGAAGATAACTTTAGCGGCGCCCTAAAATTCCCGATTCAAATTCGACACAAACCTTCCAATAGGTATAGGTAATGACACATTATAGAAACTCTTTATAGTGTTTTATTTACATTTTAGAGCTGAAGGTCGTCATTGATTTTGTTGGAAAGGGGGGAAAGTGTGCTTTACAATGGTATTGATATTACAGTTGATCTGGAAATACTACGTTTTTGGGGGCGCTAAAATAAGGTCAATTGTACTGACCAGCGATGTAGATTCCAAGAACACAGGATGAAATGTTACTATCCTTTGTGCAAGCACTTCCAATAGTTAATGAACAGTGAGCCTGGTGAAATTCGGGGAGCGCATCGTCAGCAGTGTACCTTTGGTTCCTAGGGTGTTTCGGCCTACACTATTCACACTATTCACCCTCCCCAAAGGCGGCCAGCGACAGGCTGATCAATCCTACGCTTGCGTCCCATTCCCAATTAGTCATAGGAGTTGCCTTGTTGTTGATAGAGTCAAGCATTGTTCACCGCATACTTCCTGGCCCTCTCACTTCGGGGCCCAGCTGGGGTCTTTCCTCTTCATCCAGAGCCACTGACTGCTGCCTTCTGCCGCCTCCGACACAGCTTTGATTGCCGAACGCTGGCTCTGGCCCTTAATTCCCAGGTCTCTAAGCAGTCTGGTTGTAGATGTTGCCACAAAACCTCTGCAAATACAAATAGCTACTTGTTTTTGCTTCTCAACACCGACGTTAGATAGCTAGCTAACATTAAGTCAACGTTAACGTTACTGTGGATGGTTGAAGTCCATCTCTTCTGTCCGTGAGCAGCAGCCTGGTGCAATCAGAGATGGTAGATTTACAATTTTCGATTAATTGAGCTGCCATTGTTAACTAGCTAGCTAATTTGACCTCAGAAGAACAGAAAGTTGAGTGAACGTCTTTCATCGGTACCTGAGAATTGGGCGCAGTCCAAACGAACTTTATGCAAATGAAAATCTATGACTCATAGCATACGT
Organism: Oncorhynchus mykiss; assembly: GCF_013265735.2. Classification (NCBI taxonomy): domain Eukaryota; kingdom Metazoa; phylum Chordata; class Actinopteri; order Salmoniformes; family Salmonidae; genus Oncorhynchus; species Oncorhynchus mykiss. The sequence continues at coordinate 3,254,175 of NC_048588.1, read as the reverse complement.
ATAGGTGAATCGTTGTGACATGATATACGAGTGAGAGTGTAATCAATGTGTAATAACTACGTTTAAAAAAATAACTATAGCTACTGAAACAGATTATGTCGTTTTACTGTGTTTTTGAGGAAGAACATTGTTTGAATCCATGAATTAGCTAGCTTTTTTACGACCAGCACTGTCCGGAGTAGTGATGGGCATTCCGGCTCTTTTCAGTGAGCCGGCTCGTTCGGTTCAACTCACCAGCTCTTTTGGCTCTCAAACGGCTCTTTAAAAAAAACATGTTTTGTATTTTTTCAAGTCAAACAGTTTGCGATAATTTTTGCTATGATTGGTGTTAAAACAATTCTAATTAAATTATTAAATTAAATCATACTCTACCTTAATCACAATGCATTTAAAAATGCATTGTTTTGTTATGAAAAAGAATGCTATTAAACATTTCCATTTAAAGTATAACTTTTTAATGTATATAAACAAAGTGCATATCAATCTGACCTTACAAAACGAATACGATCTGAACAGCATAATAGAATATTGCACCATATCAAAGAAAAATAAATAACAATTTGCAAAACTGCAGCATCCCACAAATTGAAATAAATGTTAAAAAGAAGGGTGCTATTACACATGTGCATTTAAAGTATAACTTTTTAAATATATATAAACAAAGGTCATATAAATGTAACAATTCAAAACGAATACAATCTGAACATAATAATAGAATATTGCACCATATCAAAGAAAAATAAGTAACAATGTGCAAAACTGCAGCATCCCACTTAAAACATTAAACTGGTCCCTCTTTTTTTCTCTTGCTTCTTTATTGCCATGTTATATCCAGCAGCACACAGCAATGCTGACCATATTTTGCTTTTATGAGAGGTTTGCATTCAGAAATACAAGCTGAATGCAAAGGGGGCTGATGGGGCTGATGCAGTTTCTTCTCAGTAATTATTTGTCCCGTTTTCGAGAAGACCCTCTCAGAGGGAACGGATGTGGCCACTATGCAGAGTCTCCCTGTCGTGACTTTAGTAGGCCATGGGTAGACAGAGGCCTTGTTCTTACACCAGCTCAGAGGATCTGCAGATCTTTGGAGGAGGGGCTCCTCCAAATAGGATCGGACCTCCATTATGGCATCTGCTGAGGGATTCCTTTGTGCTGCATCCCCAGTTGCTCTCTCGTCAAACAGCATCCAAACAGCTGATCCCTCTTCTTCCTGTTGCCCTGGTGCCTGAGCCAGCTGACTGCTGGGGATGTCCCTCCCTGCTGCTGAGGTTATTCTTTGAAGAGCCTCATCAATCGCTCTGGCATCACTGAAGGCTAACTTCTTAAACCTGGGGTCAAGTGCAGCAGTTTCTGATAGCATGTGATTATATTCCATTCTGTGGAACTTTCTGTCCATTGATGAACATAGGGTGTCCATCAACTCTGTCACATGTCCTGTGGTTACATTTGCTTCTCTCTGGCGGCTGGCTGTGATTTGCTGCAGACCTTTACACAGGAGTATCATTTTTTAGGCTGTCACATAGCTGAAAAGAGAGAACAGTACCTTATTAGTTCAGGTTCATGTTTTGTCCACAGATACTACATTCTCATATACATATATAATAATGGATTAAATAATGTAGAAATAACTGCTTACTGTATCTCTCTCCACTGATCTCCATAGTGACCTGCTCAAAGGGTTCCAGGACTCCTCCACCACCTCTCATTACTCTTGGGTCAGAGCATCAACAGGTGCATTGACAATGGCCAGGGTAGAGATGATGGCATCTTTTGACTCAAGAAACTGCTTCAGCATATAAAATGCTGAACTCCACCTTGTAGTGCAGTCTTGTTTAGGCCTCAGCTCAGGCATTCCCATCTGGTGTTGTGTAGACTTTAGTTTTTCAGGACCTACTGTGCTCCTGTGGAAGTATTCCACAGCTGCTTTCACTTTGTCCACAGTGGGCTTCATCACCGTCAGAGCATCTCTTACGATCAGGTTGATTGTGTGGGCAAGACATGGATGATGTGTCCAGTTGAACATTTATGGCTTTGGTTATGTTAGCTGCATTGTCGTTAACACAACAGACCACTTTTCCATCTACTTGCCATTCTCTGGCCACTCTCAACAGTTCCTCTGCCAATTTCTCTGAGGTGTGTCTGTCGCTGAACTCAAAGCAGTCCAGAAGACAGCTAGACATCGAAAAATCTTCAATGAAGTGACAGGTAACCGACATGTAAGAAGTGGGTACCCTTGATGTCCAGCAGTCAGTGGTAAGGCAAACTGCAGTAGGTTTTTGGACCTCTTCCCATACTGAAGCATGTGTGCTCTCGTACAGTTGTGGAATAAGTGATTTTTGAAAGGGTTTTCCTGCTCTGAATTGTGTACATTGGATTTAGACTATTGCTATAATTTCTAAAACCTCTGTCCTCCACGATCAAAAATGGCGGCAATCATTTTAGCCTGTTCTTAAATGCAAGTAAAACTAAATGCATGCTCTTCAACCGATCGCTGCCCGCCCGTCCAGCATCTGTCACGGTCGTTCTCCTCTTCATCTGAAGAGGAGAGGCGAAAAGGATCTGAGGACCAATACGTGGCGTGGTAAGTGTCCATGGTCAATCTTTAATAAAGAAAGTAGTGAACACTGAAAACTATACAAAACCAGTAAACAAAATAACAACCGTGAAGCTAATCATATGGACTGTGCTGAAACAAGCCATCAACATAGACAATCACCCACAAACAAACAGTGTAACCCAGGCTACCTAAGTATGATTCTCAATCAGAGACAACTAATGACACCTGCCTCTGATTGAGAACCATACTAGGCCGAAAACATAGAAATGCCCCAAAACATAGAAAAACAAACAGACTGCCCACCCAACTCACGCCCTGACCATACTAAATAAATGCAAAACAACGGAAATAAAGGTCAGAACGTGACAGTACCCCCCCCCCCCCCCCCAAAGGTGCGGACTCCGGCCGCAAAACCTTAACCTATAGGGGAGGGTCTGGGTGGGCGTCTGTCCGCGGTGGCGGCTCTGGCGCGGGACGCGGACCCCACTTCACCATTGTCTTAGTCCGCCTTATTGTCCGCCTCCGTGGCTTTCTCACCATGGCCACCCTTCTCAATGACCCCACTGGACAGAGGGGCAGCTCGGGACAGAGGTGGGGCAGCTGCTCGGGACAGAGGTGGGGCAGCTGCTCGGGACAGAGGTGGGGCAGCTGCTCGGGACAGAGGTGGGGCAGCTGCTCGGGGCAGAGGGGCTCCGGCAGCGGCGCCGGACAGGCGGGAGGCTCCGGCAGCGGCGCCGGACAGGCGGGAGGCTCCGGCAGCGGCGCCGGACAGGCGGGAGGCTCCGGCAGCGGCGCCGGACAGGCGGGAGGCTCCGGCAGCGGCGCCGGACAGGCGGGAGGCTCCGGCAGCGGCGCCGGACAGGCGGGAGGCTCCGGACAGGCGGGAGGCTCCGGACAGGCGGGAGGCTCCGGACAGGCGGGAGGCTCCGGACAGGCGGGAGGCTCCGGCAGCGGCGCCGGACAGGCGGGAGGCTCCGGCAGCGGCGCCGGACAGGCGGGAGGCTCCGGCAGCGGCGCCGGACAGGCGGGAGGCTCCGGCAGCGGACAGGCGGGAGGCTCCGGCAGCGGCGCCGGACAGGCGGGAGACTCCGGCAGCGGCGCCGGACAGGCGGGACCACCTGCAGGGAGGAGACAGAGAGACAGCCTGGTGCGTGGGGCTGCCACAGGAACCACCAGGCTGGGGAGCCCTTCAGGAGGCTTGGGGTTAGGAGGAGGCACCTGAAGGACCGGGCTGTGGGGGAGCACTGGAGCTCTGGTGCGCAACCTTGGCACCACTTCCCCAGGCTGGATAACCACTCTAGCCCGGACCCTCCAGAGTGCAGGCACAGGTTGAACCGGGCTGTGGGTAAGCACGGGAGATCTAGTGCTTACTACACGCACCTCTCCCTTAGGCTCCACTCCCACATTCGCCCGGCACGAGCAGAGCGCAGGCAGAGGACGCACTGCACCCTCCCAGCGCCCCGGAGACACAGCACGCAGAGCCGGCGCAGGATACCCTGGACCAAAACTGCGTACCGGCGACCAGACCCGCTGAGCAGGCACCATACGCCCTGGCTCGATGCCTGCACTCGCATGACACTCTCGGGGGGCTGTCCTATAGCGCACTGGGCTATGGACACGTACTGGCGACACCGTGCGCTTAACCGCATAACACGGTGCCTGCCCAGTATCACGCTGCTTATAATAAGCACGAGGAGTGAGCGCAGGTCTGCTACCTGGCTTAGCTCCACCCCTCGTGTGCCCCCCCCCCCAAAAAAAATTTGGGGCTGTCTCTCGTACCTGTCGCACTGCCCTGCTGCCTTCGCCAACCTCATTCTCCTGTAACCTTCCTTGCACTGCTCCATCGAATCCCAGGCGGGCTCCGGCACTCTCCCTGGGTCGATGGCCCATCTGTCTACCTCCTCCCAAGTTGTGTAGTCCTGTGAAGCCGGCCGCTGTTGTTGTTGTTGCTGCTGCTGCTGCTGTCGTCGCTGTTTTCTACCACGCCGCTTGGTCCTTGGTTGGTGGGTGATTCTGTCATGGTCGTTCTCCTCTTCATCTGAAGAGGAGAGGCGAAAAGGATCTGAGGACCAATACGCGGCGTGGTAAGTGTCCATGGTCAATCTTTAATAAAGAAAGTAGTGAACACTGAAAACTATACAAAACCAGTAAACAAAATAACAACCGTGAAGCTAATCATATGGACTGTGCTGAAACAAGCCATCAACATAGACAATCACCCACAAACAAACAGTGTAACCCAGGCTACCTAAGTATGATTCTCAATCAGAGACAACTAATGACACCTGCCTCTGATTGAGAACCATACTAGGCCGAAAACATAGAAATGCCCCAAAACATAGAAAAACAAACATAGACCCAACTCACGCCCTGACCATACTAAATAAATACAAAACAACGGAAATAAAGGTCAGAACGTGACAGCATCACTACTCTGGACGGTTCTGACTTAGGTATATGTATTTGTCCACATATTCTATGTGTCTGGTTAGAATGTAAACTCTCCTTTCAAACTCACATTAAGCATCTCCAATCCAAAATTAAATCTAGAATCTTTAAATCTAGAATATACAGATTTGGTAAAAGATCAAGTCCATATTACAGCAGGAACAGCTCAAATAAGCAAAGAGAAACAACAGTCCATCATTGCTTTAAGACATGAAGGTCAGTCAAATCGGACAATTTCAAGAACTTTCAAAGTTTCTTCAAGTGCAGTCGCAAAAACCATCAAGCGCTATGATGAAACTGGCTCTCATTAGGACCGCTACAGGAAAGGAAAGCCCAGAGTTATCTCTGCTGCAGAGGAAAAGTTCATTAGATTTAATTGCACCTCAGATTGCAGCCCAAATAAATGCTTCACAGAGTTCAAGTAACAGATACATCTCAACATCAACTGTTCAGAGGAGACTGCATGAATCAGGCCTTCATGGTTGAATTGCTGCAAAGAAACCACTACTAAAGGACACCAATAATAAGAAGAATCTTGCTTGGGCCAAGAAACACGAGCAATGGACATTAGACCGGTGGGAATCTGTCCTTTGGTCTGATGAGTCCAAATTTGAGATTTTTAGGTCCAACCGCCGTGTCTTTGTGAGACGCAGAGTACAGTGCCTTGCGAAAGTATTCGGCCCCCTTGAACTTTGCGACCTTTTGCCACATTTCAGGCTTCAAACATAAAGATATAAAACTGTATTTTTTTGTGAAGAATCAACAACAAGTGGGACACAATCATGAAGTGGAACGGCATTTATTGGATATTTCAAATGACATATATATATATATATATATATACCGATTGATTCTTAAAGAATATAATTTGTCTCATGGGTTTAGTTCAACAGTGGTTACATCCATCCCTCAGCTGTTTACCAAAGACAGTCGCAGGGTGTACCTGCAGATTTGTTGCCTGAACATTTGTTTGAACAACAGAGTGCCCCTTTAATGGTGCTATGTTAATAAAAATATTTTCTTAGAGTACCACAGTATGAGTCATTATACCCATAAAAGCTATTTTAAAAACACTTCAAATAAGGGCTGTGTTTTGTGAAGGCTTACCATGGCATCAGTTTTTGATAACTGTCGAATCGAGGAAAAGCTAAGAATTTCTGCATTAACCATCTGTTAACTAAATTTAGTAAGGAATTTATTGGCAAAATATCCTTAAGTTGACAATTCTGTGAACTGTCTTGGACATGTTTTAAATTTACACAATACCTGTTAGCAAAGGTATCGTCTAAAGATGACGTGCAGGAGCTTGCAAGGATTTGTGGTCTTGATGATCTACTTTGATGCTAATTATCATTTTCAAAAGCTGAATAAATAGAACCGAATATATTGATAAATCACCTTGTCCAAGAGAGATTTACACGGTTAATAAAATTTCACGCCCGGATAAGCCTACACAAAACACAGCCCTTATTTTAAGTGTTTCTAAAATCCCCTATGGGAATAATAAATGGTGGAAAAACGATTGGAACCATTTCCCCGTTTGACCGCTAGGTTTTCTGGGTATATGACTCATCCACTGTGGGACTCTATGGCTATTCCCTCCAAATCCATACTGAAGCCATTTCTTCACTGAATGTTAACGCTTCGTTCAATGTGACACTATCATCGTAGGAGTAAACATGTCTGTGAAGTGATTGCACCACGTTGTGAAACATCAGGAAATAAAGCCTACATTTAAGCAAGTATTTGTGTAGGTGTGTGACTTTACCGCGGGTTGCCTTTATGCCAGCGTTTCCCAAACTGGGTCCTGGGCACCCCAAGGGGTGCATGTTTTGTTTTTTGCCCTAGCACTACACAGCGGATTCAAATAATCTAAGCTTGATGATTAGCTATTTGAAACAGCTGGGAAGTGCTATGGAATAAAAATGTGCAGCCCTTGGGGTCCCCAGGACCAAGTTTGGGAAACACTGCTTTATGCTATTCCACATACAGTGAGTGTACAAAACATCACAAACACCTGCTCTTTCCATGATAGACTGGGTGAATCCAGGTGATGTCACTTGTTAAATCCTCTCCAATCGGTAGATGAAGGGGAGGACACAGGTTAAAATATATTTTTTAAGGCATGGATTGTGTTTATGTGCCATTGAGGGTGAATGGGCGAGACAAAAGATTTGAGTGTCTTTGAACGGGGTATGGTAGTAGGTGCCAGCCGAACCGGTTTGAGTGGCAAGAACTGCAACGCTGCTGGGTTTTTCTCACTCAAAGGTTTCCCGTGTGTATCAAGAATGGTCCACCACCCAAAGGACATCCAGCCAACTTGACAACTTTGGAAAGAATTGGAGTCAGCATTGGCCAGCATCCCTGTGGAACGCTTTTGACACCTTGTAGTGTCCATGCACCTACGAATTGAGGCTGTTCTGAGGGTGGGGTTGTTAATGTCTTAGGTGTTCTTAATGTTTTGTAGACTGTGTATGTCAAGGTGGTCCTGCTTGGCGTGTGAATATAGTAAAACAATTTTAAAAATCAAAAGTCCAGGCAAAGACTTGTAAATCAGCTATTGCTAGACATTTTGACATCAGTATTAACATTACAAGCTGAGATTCTGTAGTTTCAGAACATACTAAATAAATTCAAGTGACTGAAAAACAAATCAAGTCATTAATATATTTATATTAATACCTACAAGACTGTTGTTGTTTTGTTTGGAACATCGAACATTTGTTTAAAACTTATTTCGGCTGCAGGGCGCCAAATTCAAAACATCAGAAATCCCATAATTAAAATTCCTCAAACATACAAGTATTTCAGACCATTTTAAAGATACACTTCTTGTTAATCCCACACAGTGTCCGATTTCAAATAGGCTTTACAGCGAAAGCACCACAAACGATTATGTTAGGTCAGAGCCAAGTCACAGAAAAACACAGCCATTTTTCCAGCAAAAGAGAGGAGTCATAAAAATCAGAAATAGAGATAGAATGAATCACTAACTGTTGATATAATTTCATTATTCAAATATGTTTTCATTAATTGAATTCACTTAGTCTATTTTATGAGAATTTGTAAGATTCTTATTTGCATAAAATAGACGCAGACCAGTCTTATCAAAATTAGATAGTAGTATTTATTCTCGGAGCGCGCTGACATGTAACCACGAACAACAGTTTAAATACAAAATATGACGTCATTGGTTCTAGAATGAATCTCCTCCTGTCGACCAAGACAAACGCAGGTTTAAAAGTTGATTCCAACCTACTAGCGCACACACATGACACACAATATAACTGAATTAACTCTTGATCCCTCACCATTATCCATCACCACTTAGCTGACAGTTCCAGTTAACGGAAAACCTAAGAAAAAAAACAATGTCTTTATCTGGACATTACAGTGCTAAGTTGAGTAGGTTCAACCATAGGTTAATTACCCTTTCTGCTTATTTAAAAAAAAAAACACTTCCAATCTTCTCCAACCTGGCTGGAATGGTATTTATTTAATTTAATAACCCCCTGTTTCAGGCTCCACAATCCCTCACTTATGAATTCATATTGTTAATCAGATATAACAAAACAGAGTATAAGTTTACTTAGTGACAGTTCTATTTATAATGGGGATATTGTTTAGTCATTTATTCATACAATTCCTAACACTAACCTTTGATGATCTTCATCAGATGACACTCATAGGACTTCATGTTATACAATACATGTATGTTTTGTTCGATAAAGTTCATATTTCTATCAAAAAATCTCAGTATACGTTGGCGCGTTATGTTCAGTAGTTCCAAAAACATCCGGTGATTTTGCAGAGAGCCACATCAATTTACAGAAATACTCATCATAATTGTTGATGAAAATACAAGTGTTATACATGGAACTTTAGATAAACTTCTCCTTAATGCAACCGCTGTGTCAGATTTCAAAAAAGCTTTAGGGAAAAAGCAAACCATGCAATAATCAGAGTATGGTGCTCAGAGCCCAAACAAGCCAAGAAGATATCCGCCATATTGTGAAGTCAACAGAAGTCAGAAATAACATTATAAATATTCACTTACCTTTGATGATCTTCATCAGAATGCACTCCCAGGAATCCCAGTTCCACAATAAATGTTTGTTTGGTTCGATAATGTCCATCATTTATGTCCAAATAGCTCCTTTTGTTAGCGCGTTTGGTAAACAAATCAAAACTCACGAAGCGCGTTCACTAGGCCGAAAAGTCAAAAAGTTCCGTTACAGTCCGTAGAAACATGTCAATATAATCAATCTTTAGGATGTTTTTAACATAAATCTTCAATAATGTTCCAACCGGAGAATTCCTTTGTCTGTAGAAATGCAATGGAACAGAGCTCGCTCTCACGTGAACGAGCGTGGCCAGCTTGTGGCTCTCTGGCAGACCTCTGACTCATTCCCCTCTCGTTTGGCCCCCCTTCACAGTAGAAGCATCAAACAAGGTTCTAAAGACTGTTGACATCTAGTGGAAGCCTTAGGAAGTGCAATATGACCAATATCCCACTGTATCTTCAATAGGGAATAAGTTGAAAAACGACCAACCTCAGATTTCCCACTTCCTGGTTGGATTTCTTGTCAGGTTTTTGCCTGCAATATGAGTTCTGTTATACTCACAGACATCATTCAAACAGTTTTAGAAACTTCATAGTGTTTTCCATCCAAATATACTAATAATATGCATATGTTAGCAACTGGGACTGAGTAGCAGGCAGTTTACTCTGGGCACCTTATTCATCCAAGCTACTCAATACTTCCCCCAGTAATAAGAAGTTAAAAATGGAGGGTAGTCTGTCTTTCGTGGGTAGCAGGCCCGGCCCTTCCATTAGGCAAGATTAGGCCGTCGCCTATGGCGGCACTTGAATTTGAGGCGACATTTTGACAATTGATTGGCTACTTCACCGCCCGCGGCACCCCGGCCATTAGTTCTTGGCATTGCTGCAGTTCCCACCCTCACCCCATTCCCGCTTCTCCCGAAGTTCACTCCCATTATCCTTGGTAGCTATGGTGATGTGTGTGTTTATATGGGATTATCCAATTGTGAAACATTAAGAAAAATGAATCTGACAAATAAATGATTGTATTTTTTTTAAATGTGTGTGTGACGAAGACGATTATTGATTAAGGCAGTAGCCTAAACTAGTCTGTTAATGTTAGCTAGCTACTACTAGTGGATATAATTTGAGCCAAAAGTAATATATAGAGATTTGAAACAATTTGCTACCATGTGTAAGAGACAATGAGAAAAAAGGCACAATCTCTGGACCAAAGAAATTCACTGGTGAAATGCGTCAGTGTGCAGCAATGTCCATCAGCCGGTGTGGAGAATGACAAGCCTACGAGGACAGGCCATTCATACGACGAGCCCCCGTTCGCTGATTCTAGCAGGGAAGAGGGCAAACCGGAGGAGTCCGAGCCATGCACTTCCACCGATGATGACAGCTCTCTGGCTGGACAAGAACAGGTGGTCGCTCCAGGCAAAGCCACACCTCGGCGAAGACCCTACTATCTTGGACCCAGATTCGTACCCTTATCTATTGTTTGCTTTATATTTTGAAATAAATACAAAAAACGTATCCAGATTATATCAAGCGTTCTATAACAGTGCTTAACTCGGTGATGCCTTATGGTAGAAATAAATTCTAAAATGCCCGTGAAAGACGTGACTCCGATGCATATGGGGATATATTGATCCCTCACTATGACAATCTGAAGCTAATCTGCAGCCTATAATATTTGAGGAGATTGTCTCACCTAGGGCAGCAGAACGTCCAGGACCGGCCCTGAAGGGTAGGGTTGGACAGGTCATCCATCTTTTTTTAGTTTTATTTTGATTTCACCTTTATGTAACCAGGTAGGCCAGTTGAGAACAAGTTCTCATTTACAATTGCGACCTGGCCAAGATAAAGCAAAGCTGTGCGACAAAAACAACAACACAGAGTTACACATAAACAAACATACAGTCAATAACACAATAGAAAAGAAAAATAGAAAAACCTATGTACAGTCTGTGTAAATGTAGGCAATAAATAGGCCATAGAAGCGAAATAATTACAATTTAGAATTAATACTGTAGTGATAGATGTGCAGATGAAGATGTGCAAGTAGACATTTATTTGTTTTATTTTATCTTTATTTAACCAGGTAGGCTAGTTGAGAACAAGTTCTCATTTACAACTGCGACCTGGCCAAGATAAAGCAAAGCAGTGCGACACATAAAGCAACACAGAGGTACACATAAACAAACGTACAGTCAATAACACAGCAGTATGTGCAAATGAGGTAGGATAAGGGAGGTAAGGCAATAAATAGGCCATAGTGGCGAAATTATTACAGTATGGCAACTTAAACACTGGGGTGATAGATGTGCAGAAGATGAGTGTGCAAGTAGAGGTACTGGGGTGCAAAGGAGAAAAATAAATAACAATATGGGGATGAGGTAGTTGGGTGTGCTATTTACAGATTGGCTGTGTACAGGTACAGTGATCGGTAAACTGCTCTGACAGCTGATGCTTAAAGTTAGAGAGGGAGATAGAAAGACGGATAGGTTGGTCATGTTAATCGTTCTTCTCCTCCTCTGCTTTTTCTGTTATGGCGGCGACCTCCCCTGTGGCTGTGACCTCCCACTATGCTGTGCTGTCCTTGTTAGGGTCCACTCCAGTGGGTTCCGCTCCGCTGGTGCTAAATTCGTTCCTCCGGTTGGGATCCACCCTGTAGATCCAGTGCTGGTACAGGTAGACAAAGAATACTACGTCTGTGGGAGGGAAACATAAGAGTTATTACAGTGAACTAGAGGTGTAATATTCAGCAAAACACATGGTTCGGTAGTAACTGGTTTTGGGGTCACCGTTCGGTTTCGGTACAGGGGGAAAATGAAATGCCAATAGTTACTATAGTAACATTTTTGGCCATTTAAGAAAATGGCCAAAACTGGTTTGTCACTTTTTCCCCAGATAACACACCTGACTCCAACAATTAACTAATCATGATCTTCAGTTTAGAATGCAATTAGTTTAATCAGCTGTGTTTGATAAGGATGGGGGAAAGTGTGACACCACTCTGGCCCCCGAGGACTGGAGTTGCCCATCTTATTGGGATGTGTACCAAACTTACTAAAAATGGCAGTATTAAAGCCTCTCTTGAAAAAGCCAAACCTTGACCCAGAAAATATAAAAAACTATCGGCCTATATCGAATCTTCCATTCCTCTCAAAAAGTGTAGAAAAAAAGGTGCGCCGCAACTCACTGCCTTCCCAAAGACAACAATGTATACGAAATGCTTCAGTATGGTTTTAGACCCCATCATAGCACTAAGACTGCACTTGTGAAGGTGGTAAATTACCTTTTAATGGCGTCAGACCGAGGCTCTGCATCTGTCCTCGTGCTCCTAGACCTTAGTGCTGCTTTTGATACCATCGATCACCATACTCTTCTGGAGAGATGGGAAACCCAAATTGGTCTACACGGACAAGTTCTGGCCTGGTTTAGATCTTTTCTGTCAGAAAGATATCAGTTTGTCTCTGTGAATGGTTTGTCCTCTGACAAATCAAATGTAAATTTCGGTGTTCCTCAAAGTTCCGTTTTAGGACCACTATTGTTTTCACTATATATTTTACCTCTTGGGGATGTCATTCAAAAACATAATGTTAACTTTCACTGCTATGCAGATGACACACAGCTGTACATTTCAATGAAACATGGTGAAGCCCCCAAAATTGCCCTCGCTAGAAGCCTGTGTTTCAGACATAAGGAAGTGGATGGCTGCAAACGTTCTACTTTTAAACTCGGACAAAACAGAGATGCTTGTTCTAGGTCCCAAGAAACAAAGAGATCTTCTGTTGAATCTGACAATTAATCTTGATGTTTGTACAGTCATCTTAAATAAAACTGTGAAGGACCTCGGCGTTACTCTGGACCCTGATCTCTCTTTTGACTAACATATCAAGACTGTTTCAAGAACAGCTTTTTTCCATCTACGTAAAATTGCAAAAATCAGAAACCTTCAGCCAAAACTGATGCAGAAAAATTAATCGATGCTTTTGTTACTTCTAGGTTAGACTACTTGCAATGCTCTACTTTCCGGCAACCCAGATAAAGCACTAGATAAACTTCAGTTAGTGCTAAATACGGCTGCTAGAATCCTGACTAGAGCCAAAAAATTTGATCATATTATTCCAGTGCTAGCCTCCCTACACTGGCTTCCTGTTAAGGCAAGGGCTGATTTCAAGGTTTTACTGCTAACTTACAAAGCCTTACATGGGCTTGCTCCTATCCATCTTTCTGATTTGGTCCTGCCGTACATACCTACATGTACGCTACGGTCACAAGACGCAGGCCTCCTAATTGTCCCTAGAATTTCTAAGCAAACAGCTGGAGGCAGGGCGTTCTCCTACAGAGCTCCATTTTAATGGAATGGTTTGCCTCATGTGAGAGATGCAGACTCGGTCTCAACCTTGAGGTCTTTACCGAAGACTCATCTCTTCATTAGGTCATATGATTGAGTGTTGTCTGGCCCAGGAGTGTGAAGGTGAACGGAAAGGCTCTGGAGCAACGAACTGCCCTTGCTGTCTCTGCCTGGCCGGTTCCCCTCTCTCCACTGGGATGATCTGCCTCTAACCCTATTACAGGGGCTGAGTCACTGGCTTACTGGTGCTCTTCCATGCCGTCCCTACGAGGGGTGCGTCATTTGAGTGGGTTGAGTCACTGACGTGATCTTCCTGTCTGGGTTGGTGCTTCCCCTTGGGTTGTGCCGTGGTGGAGATCTTTGTGGGCTATACTCGGCCTTGTCTCAGGATGGTAAGTTGGTGGTTAAAGATATCCCTCTACTGGTGTGGGGGCTGTGCTTTGGCAAAGTGGGTGGGGTTATATCCTGCCTGTTTGGCCCTGTCCGGGGGTATCATCGGATGGGGCCACAGTGTCTCCTGACCCCTCCTGTCTCAGCCTCCAGTATATATGCTGCAGTAGTTTATGTGTCGGGGGGCTAGGGTCAGTCTGTTATATCTGGAGTACTTATCCTGTCTTATCCGGTGTCCTGTGTGAATTTAAGTATGCTTTCTCTAATTCTCTCTATCTCTCTCGGAGGACCTGAGCCCTAGGACCATGCCTCAGGACTACCTGGTATAATGACTCCTTGCTGTCCCCAGTCTACCTGGCCGTGCTGCTGCTTCAGTTTCAACTGTTCTGACTGCGGCTATGGAACCCTGACCTGTTCACTGGACGTGCTACCTGTCCCAGACCTGCTGTTTTCAACTCTCTAAAGACAGCAGGAGCGGTAGTGATACTCTTAATGATCGGCTATGAAAAGCCATCTGACATTTACGCCTGAGGTGCTGACTTGTTGCACCGACTTGTTGTACTCCTTTCTAGGGAGTTTTTCCTAGCCACCGTGCTTCTGCACCTGCATTGCTTGCTGTCTGGGGTTTTAGGCTGGGTTTCTGTACAGCACTTTGAGATATCAGCTGATGATTTGATTTGGTCACTGATCTGTAGTAACCTCAACACATGGTGCTAATTCATTGACAATGTCGGCTTTAGCTTGCTTAGATAGAGCAGGTCCTACCCGTTTGCTGTAAACATACAAATCTCTCTTGTTATTTCTTTGGCCCGGTCAGAATCAGCTGCATGAATGCAGGAGTGGAGACCATGATGTGTTGATAGTTTTTGTTTCCGTCTTACTCCGGAGTAAATATGTCAACACGGCAGCTGCATAGGTTATTGTCGTTGAGTAGTGGAGACACACTCCTTCTGTCCATTGTCGTAATCTACTAGGAAACCAAAATGTTCCCAAACTGGAGATTTAAATGCCGTTGCAGTGCTTTCTGTGTGGCGCATACGTTGGATTTATCGAATGTATGCGTGGAACTGTATGTGTAGAAGGCTTGAGAGAAATGGTAGCAGAAGGTGAATGTTGAACATTTGTTGCACACGTATCCAGACGACGCTGTAGGTTTCTCTCCCTCGAAAAACAGACAGGAAGAATTCTAAGATTATTAAAGGGCTTTATTTATCACAGTGTGGAAAGACTGATAGCCCCTCAACATAATGTGAAGTTATGAATCATGGAGGCCTTTCTTTGCTGACGTGAAGAAACCAGTGTCCAGTGACGTAATGGACGGAACAAGTTTTAAGACCTGAGAAACATTATTTGTTTTACGAAATGTACTAGTTTATTTAGGCAATTGAATGTATTCGTTTAGGCTTGGCCTATTTAGTAGGCTATTTTGCAGCATAAAGCCATACTTGTCAGCATTAAGCTGAGTGATGCCATCATTTGGGGCTTTGGATCAAAATAAATAAGTACCAGAAACAATCTTTCTGATAGTCTTTAAGGAATAAACGTTTTGACCAACTTAATCTGCTCATGTTGTGTGTGTGTGTGTGTTAAATTATTCGTAATATTGTGGTAAATGAGATGAATAAAATGAATCCTTTTCATAATTAATCATCAGATTCTCGTTGCGAGCTGTAATTCGAGAAAACCGGCAACTGATTTTATTTGCCCAAACTGTCTAAAACATCGTTTTAGCGAATTTGGCAGTACATCCAACCGCCCTCATAACCACAGACCACATTTAACCACGCCAGCCCTGGCTTTTTCGTCTGAGGGAGGGTGCTGAGAAGTTAATCTGTCAGTAATAAAGCCCTTTTGTGGGGAAAAAGTAATTTCATTCTGATTGGCTGGTCCTAGCTCCCCAGTTACTCCCCTCCCAGGCTCACCCATGTCTGCAACCCTGCCCAGTGATGTGAACTACATAGATTAGGGCCTAATGAATTTATTTATATTGATTGATTTCCTTATATGAACTGTATCTCAGTGAAATCGTTGAAATTGCTGCATGTTCCGTTTATATTTTTGTCCATTATACTTTTGTTTTGAAAATGATGTACAGTGGCTTCACGACGTTGATCTGAAGTGTGTGTCCAGTTCTGCTAGGGACAGTGGAGTGTGTCTATGAAGATGAACGAGTGGTCCATCGTGATGGTAAACATGTCTTTGCTGGCCTCTCATGGCAATGTCAGCACCCTGCCTTCCCCTCTGTACCACACATTACCCGACCACTGCAGCTCCCCTGAACTGGTGCCGGGCAACACTTACATCTGTGTGAAAACAGGATTCATCTCTGATCTCAGTGATCATTCCTCCCCTCTCCATTCCCTCCTTTTCAGGTGCTGAACCTTTATCTCGCTCAGAGAAAAGAAGCCCAATCTTCTCAACATAATGTTAATTCTGGGTATTTCCATAGCCTATTGCTGAGAAATCTGGTATCTTAACCTTATAAGCTTAAAACTAACATCTTTATAGTCTCTCATGAGCCGTATCTCAGGATAAGCCATATTGTGTCAGTCTGGGTAGTGGTGTTCTGTAATATCACAAAATACTGACTATATGTTTTGTTGCTTTAAAGACGCAATTGGTGCATCCATTTTTGGACTTATATATTAGTGCATTCAGAAAGTATTCACACCCCTTGACTTTTTCCACATTTTGTTATGTCACAGCCTTATTCTAAAATAGATTACATTTCCCCTAATCAATCTACAGACAATACCCCACAATGACAAAGCAAAAAAAGGTTTTTAGAAATGTTTGGCAAAAAAATGTCTTTCAAATATCACATTTACATAACTATTCAGACACTTTACTCCGTACTTTGCTGAATCACCTTTGGCAGCAATTACATCCTCGAGTCTTCTTGGGTATGACGTTATAAGCTTGGCATACCTGTATTTGGGAAGTTTCTCCCATTCTTCTCTGTAGATCCTCTCCTCCTGTCAGCTTGGATGGGGAGCCTCACTGCACAGCTAGTTTCAGGTCTCTCCAGAGATGTTAGATCGGGGTCAAGTCTGGGTTCTGTCCGGGCCACTCAAGGACATTCAAAGACTTCTCCCAAAGCCACTCCTGCGTTGTCTTGACTGTGTGCTTACGGTCGTTGTCCTGTTGGAACGTGAACCTTCGCCCCAGTCTGAGGTCCTGAGCAGGTTTTCATCAAGAATCTCTCTGTACTTTGCGCCGTTCATCTTTGCCTCGATCCTGACAGGTCTCACTGTCCCTGCTGCTGAAAAACATCCTCACAGCAAGGTGCTGCCACCACCAAGCTTCACCGTAGTGATGGTGCCAGATTTCCTCCAGGCATGACACTTGGCATTCAGGCCAGAGTAACTCCAAGCGTGCTGTCATGTGCCTTTTACTGATGAGTAGCTTCCATATCGCAACTCTACCATAAAGGCCTGATTGATGGAGTGGTTGTCCTTCTGGAATGTTCTCCCATCTCCACAGAGGAACTCTGGAGCTCTGTTAGAGTGACCATCGTGTTCTTGGTCACCTCCCTGACGAAGGCCTTTCTCCCCTGATTGCTCAGTTTGGCTGGGCGGCCAGCTCTTGGAAGAGTCTTGGTGGTTCCAAACTTCTTCAATTTAAGAATGATGGTGGGCACTGTGTGGACTTTCAATGGTGCAAACAGTTTTTGGTACCCTTCCCCAGATCTGTGCCTTGACACAATCATGTCTCGGAACTCTACGGACAATTCCTTTTGACTTCATGGCTTGGTTTTTGCTCTGACATGCACTGTTAATTGTGGGACTTTATATAGACAGGTGTGTGCCTTTCCAAATCATGTCCAATCAATTGAATTTACCACAGGTGGACTCCAACCAAGTTATGGAAACACCTGAGCTCAACTTCGAGTCGTACAGCAAAGGGTCTGAATAATTACGTAAATAAGTATTTTATTTATTATTCACTTGCAAGAATTTCTCAAACTTTTTTTCCCTTTGTCATTATGGGCTATTGTGTGTAGATTGCTGAGGAAAATGTTTTATTGAAACCATTTTAGAATAAGGTAGTAACGTAAGAAAATGTGGCAAATATCAAGGGCTCTGAAAACTTTCCGAAAGCGCTGTATATATTCCCATTGATTCTTAGAGATTATCATTTGTCTCATGGGTTTAGTTCAACAGTGGTTACATTTCTCCAGACCCATCCCTCAGCTCTTTACCAAAGACAGTGGCGGGGTGTACCTGCAGATTTGTTGGATGGAGATTCGTTTGAACTACAATTTTCCCCTTAAATGGTGCTAGGTTAATGAAAATATTTTCTTAGAGTACCACAGTATGAGTCATAAAACCTATTTTAGAAACACTTCAAATAAGGGCTTGTCCAAGAGAGATTTACACAGTTAATAAAATGTCATGCCCAGGTAAAAGCCGACACAAAACACAGCCCGTTTCTAAAAATTGCCTCTGGGAAAAATAAATGGTGGAAAAACGATCGTAAACATTTCCCTGTTTGACCATTAGTGGGGGAGTCGTAATACCCATAAAACCTGTGGGGCTCTTGCTATTACCTCCAAATCCATTTCTTCACTGAATGTTAACGCTACGTTCAATGTGACACTAACATTGTAGGCATAAACCTGCCTGTGAAGTGATTGCACCACGTTCTGAAACGGCAGGAAATACAGTCTAATTTTAACCAAGTATTTGTGTAGGTGTGTGACTTTATCGGGGGATGCCTTTATGCCAGCGTTTCCCAACTCGGTCCTGGGCACCCCAAGGGGTCCATGTTTTGGTTTTTGCTCTAGCACCACACAGCAGATTTAAATAATCTAGGCTTGATGATTAGTTTGTCATTCGAATCAGCTGTGAAGTGCTAGGGAACACAAATGTGCAGCCCTTGGGGTCCTTAGGACCTAGTTTGGGAAACACTGCTTTACGCCATCTCACACTAAACATTTTCCCGTGTGTATCAAGAATAGTCCACCACCCAAAGGACATCCAGCCAACTTGACAACTGTAGGAAGCATAGGAGTCAGCATTGGCCAGCATCCCTGTGGTACACCTTGTAGTGTCCATGCCTGACAATATGAGGCTGTTCTGAGGGTGGGTTGTTAATGTCTTATGTGTTCTGAATGTTTTGTAGACTGTGTATGTCAAGGTGGTCCTGCTTGGCGTGTGAATGTAGTAAAATAATTCAAAAATCAGAAGTCCAGGCATAAAGACTTGTAAATCAGCTATTGCTAGAAATTTTGACATCAGTATTAACATTACAAGCTGAGATTCTGTAGTTTCAGAACATACTAAATAAATTCAAATGACTGAAAACAGAAATCAAGTCAATAATATTCATGTATTTATATTAATACCTACAAGGCTGTTTTTTTCTGTTCAAGTTTGGAACATCGACCATTTGATTAAAAATGGAGGGTAGTCTGTCTTCTGTGGGTAGTGTTGGTTAGACAGGTCGTCCATCTTGGTTCCCTTCACGTTGCCCTTGGCTCTGGACCCTTCCAGTTTCCTCCAGCACTACTCACCAATTTCCAGTTACCCCACCATGACACACTGCGTTCACACACGGAATGAAAAATATATGTTTTTAAAAAATCACAAGAAATCCATAAATGTCGCAAAGATCTGAAAATACGGAGATATGTACTGCGACCTTCCACCCTCAACTTGGCCTCCCACATTCACAACCACGCTTCCCAAATATTACTGTTACCCATTGAAAAAGTTAAAGATTACAGTACATCACGTTTCACTTCACTTGAACTGCAAAAAAAAATCTAAAATATTGAGTCTACACTAATTACGATTTGCTGCAGATCCCCACACAAAGAAGAGAGTTAAACAGAAATATGTAGCGGTGACCATGACAGAATACAATGACTCCTTTTCCGTGGCAAGTGACATTTCACTCTGCCTGGTTTTCACAGGTCCGCTTCGCCCCAGGAACGAGGGAGAGAAAGGCAGATAGGTTGGTCATGTTAATCGTTCTTCTTCTCCTCCATTGCTTTTCAGTTATGACGGCGACTTCCCCTGTGGCTGTGACCTCCCATAAAGCTGTGCTGTCCTTGCTAGGGTCCACTCCAGCGGGTTCCGCTCCACTGGTGCCAAATTCTTTCATCCGGTTGGGATCCACCCTGTAGATCCAGTGCTGGTACAGGTAGACAAAGAATACTACGTCTGTGGGAGGGAAATATAAGAGTTATTACAGGGAACCAGGGGTGTCATGTTCAGCAAAACACATGTTTCGGTATGTATTGTGGTTTTGGGGTCACAGCCATTTAAGAAAATGGCCAAAACTGGTTTGTCACTTTTTCCCCAGATAACACACCTGACTCCAACAATTAACTAATCATGATCTTCAGTTTAGAATGCAATTAGTTTAATCAGCTGTGTTTGATAAGGATGGGGGAAAGTGTGACACCACTCTGGCCCCCGAGGACTGGAGTTGCCCATCTTATTTGTCATATGAAACTAGCTCCCTGGTATACAGAAAATACCCGAGCTCTGAAGCAAGCTTCCAGAAAATTGGAATGGAAATGGTGCCACACCAGACTGGAAGTCTTCCTACTAGCTTGGAAAGACAGTACCGTGCAGTATCGAAGAGCCCTCACTGCTGCTCGATCATTCTATTTTTCCAACTTAATTGAGGAAAATAAGAACAATCCTAAATTTCTTTTTGATACTGTCGCAAAGCTATCTAAAAATCAGCATTCCCCAAGAGAGGATGGCTTTCACTTCAGCAGTAATAAATTCATGAACTTCTTTGAGGAAAAGATCATGATCATTAGAAAGCAAATTACGGACTCCTTTTTAAATCTGCGTATTCCTCCAAAGCTCAGTTGTCCTGACTCTGCACAACTCTGCCAGGACTTAGGATCAAGAGAGACACAAGTGTTTTAGTACTATATCTCTTGACACAATGATGAAAATAATCATGGCCTCTAAACCTTCAGGCTGCATACTGGACCCTATTCCAACTAAACTCCTGAAAGAGCTGCTTCCTGTGCTTGGCCCTCCTATGTTGAACATATTAAACGGCTCTATCCACCGGATGTGTACCAAACTCACTAAAAGTGGCTGTAATAAAGCCTCTCTTGAAAAAGCCAAACCTTGACCCAGAAAATATATTATATATCGAATCTTCCATTCCTCTCAAAAATTGTAGAAAAAGAGGTGCGCCGCAACTCACTGCCTTCCCAAAGACAACAAACAATGTATATGAAATGCTTCAGTATGGTTTTAGACCCCATCATAGCACTAAGACTGCACTTGTGAAGGTGGTAAATGACCTTTTAATGGCGTCAGACCGAGGCTCTGCATCTGTCCTCGTGCTCCTAGACCTTAGTGCTGCTTTTGATACCATCGATCACCATACTCTTCTGGAGAGATGGGAAACCCAAATTGGTCTACACGGACAAGTTCTGGCCTGGTTTAGATCTTATCTGTCAGAAAGATATCAGTTTGTCTCTGTGAATGGTTTGTCCTCTGACAAATCCACTGTAAATTTCGGTGTTCCTCAAGGTTCCGTTTTAAGATCACTATTGTTTTCACTATATATTTTACCTCTTGGGGATGTCATTCTAAAACATAATGTTAACTTTCACTGCTAACATGGTGAAGCCCCAAAATTGCCCTCGCTAGAAGCCTGTGTTTCAGACATAAGGAAGTGGATGGCTGCAAACGTTCTACTTTTAAACTCGGACAAAACAGATGCTTGTTCTAGGTCCCAAGAAACAAGGAGATCTTCTGTTGAATCTGACAATTAATCTTGATGGTTGTACAGTCATCTCAAATAAAACTGTGAAGGACCTCGGCGTTACTCTGGACCCTGATCTTTCTTTTGACTAACATATCAAGACCGTTTCAAGGACAGCTTTTTTCCATCTACGTAAAATTGCAAAAATCTGAAACTTTCAGCCAAAAATGATGCAGAAAAATTTATCCATGCTTTTGTTACTTCTAGGTTAGAATACTGCAATGCTCTACTTTCCGGCAACCCAGATAAAGCACTAAATAAACTTCAGTTAGTGCTAAAAACGGCTGCTAGAATCCTGACTAGAGCCAAAACATTTGATCATATTACTCCAGTGCTAGCCTCCCTACACTGGCTTGCTGTTAAGGCGAGGGCTGATTTCAAGGTTTTACTGCTAACCTACAAAGCCTTACATGGGCTTGCTCCTACCCATCTTTCCGATTTGGTCCTGCCGTACATACCTACATGTACGCTACGGTCACAAGACGCAGGCCTCCTAATTGTCCCTAGAATTTCTAAGCATACAGCTGGAGGCAGGGTGTTCTCCTACATAGCTCCATTTTAATGGAATGGTTTGCCTCCTCATGTGAGAGATGCACACTCCATCTCAACCTTGAGGTCTTTACTGAAGACTCATCTCTTTCAGTAGGTCATATGATTGAGTGTTGTCTGGCCCAGGAGTGTGAAGGTGAACGGAAAGGCTCTGGAGCAACGAACTGCCCTTGCTGTCTCTGCCTGGCCGGTTCCCCTCTCTCCACTGGGATGATCTGCCTCTAACCCTATTACAGGGGCTGAGTCACTGGCTTACTGGTGCTCCTCCATGCCGTCCCTAGGAGGGGTGCGTCACTTGAGTGGGTTGAGTCACTGACGTGATCTTCCTGTCTGGGTTGGTGCCCCCCCTTGGGTTGTGCCGTGGTGGAGATCTTTGTGGGCTATACTCGGCCTTGTCTCAGGATGGTAAGTTGGTGGTTAAAGATATCCCTCTAGTGGTGTGGGGGCTGTGCTTTGGCAAAGTGGGTGGGGTTTAGGAATTTAGGAGATTAATGGATGTAAGTCTGATAGTTAATGTGACTGACTTAGGTTTGGAAGCACAAGAGAAAATTCTTAACCTCACAGCACCTATAACTGATGCATAGTGGGGCTTGTACCAGTAAAGAACGCATATGACAGACACTACCAAAACGGTGGTTAGGAACTTGCGCTGCGGTGTTATTGGTCCAACCAGTTAGAATTAGTCATCAGAGGCCAGTTATAGGATGCCAAGGTAGGCACATGCGGAGTTTTGACCAGGATGAGAGTAGCCCTGTCTAGATGGATGCTATTGGCAGATGAATACAAAGCTATGAATCAAATAGGTGAAGGTTTTACCACTACATTTTTCAGTGGTTGACAAATAAAAATGTGGATTGGATTAATTACATCTAATATAATCAATAGAGATTCATGAATGAAACCAGGGATGCAGTAAAGGGGATCTCTGACCAATTATCCACCACCTCCCTTATGACCTGGCAAAATAGGCTGGCTCTCGATGTTATTGGCAGAAAAGGGCGGGGTATGTAGAATGATAGGGGTTCATTGTTGTACGTTTATTCTTAATAAAACATCACCAGATGGGACAGTTACAAGAGCTCTAGCAGGGTTAACAGCGCTAAGTGAAGAATGGGCTGAGAACTCAGGGGTTAATACATCTGTGACAGGGTGGCTCGATAGTATGTTTGGAAAATGGAAAAATGTTATAATCACAGTGTTGTGGGCCGCTTTCACCTGTATGAGTGTGTTGATGTTGTGTGGTTGCTGTTTGATTCCGTGTGCGAGAGGTTTTAATCACCAGGACTCTAGAGAGATCGATGACGCAACAAATGGTGAGGTAAGGACCGATTCTGAGCTCCGACCAGTGGGACAACAAATACATGCCTCCAATCCGAGTAGATGACTCTGATCCCTTTGATTACGAGGAGCCCATGCTGGATGAGACTATCTTCAATGTTTAGACAGACTGTTTATTTCATGAAGATAATGAAAATCCTAAAAAGAAGAGTTAATTGGATATAGGCCTAGAACAGTCGTTGATGAGTATATGATGTAAATACATGTATTGGTTTTGTTTGATTTTGTGTGACGTTTATAATTCCAATAAAGGTTGAAGTATCAGTGTGTAATATTTAGTCAAAGGGTGGATTGATAAAGGAATGACTAAAGAATTCCACCCTGAAACGTATTTAACGGTGTGAAATGTATTAGAATTATGAGACTATAATCCAATAATGTGTGTGTAAAACAAGTTTAGATAAAAATATTGTGTTACTTTGTAGCAATGTGAACCACAGATGACTTAGTTACAACTCTGAAAACATACGACAGGAAAGAGGCCCTTTCCAAGGTCCCTCTAATCTAGGGAGGAGAGGAACAGCTAGAAACTGCCAAGCTGGAAGAAAAGTGTTAGTATTGTGGAAAAATACAGCCCACCTAAAGGGAGGCAGAGTTTCTACTGATGTGTGTGTGAATTATAAAATGACTGTTCTCATTTTTGACTTCAGAGTACTCTCTGAATAAAGAATTAACCTTTTGCACAATCTGAGACTTCGCCTAATTATTATTAAACCCAGGGTCTTACAAACCTCTGGGAATTGGTCAAAGTTATAAATTATTTGAGTTATCATTGGGATTGAAAATTCTCGCGACAACACCCATTAATTCTTAAAGAATATAATTTGTTTTACGGGTTTATTTCAACAGTGGTTACATCCATCTCTCAGCTGTTTAAAGACAGTAGTGGGGTGTACCTTCAGAAGTTGCCTGGACATTTGCTTGAACTACAATTTGCCCCTTTAAATGGTGCTAGTTTAATGAAAATATGTTCTTAGAGTACCACAGTATGAGAAATAATACCCATATAAACCTATTCTAGAAACACTTAAATTAAGGGACCTGTTTTGTGAAGTCTTAAACTGGCGTCATGTTTTGATAACCATGCCCATGATGCTCTGGGTGAGACTGCCGAAACGAGGAAAAGGTAAGGATTTCTGGATTAACCATCTGTTAACTACATTTAGTAAGGAATAAAATGGCTACATTTCCTTAAATTGACAATTCGGAGAGCTGTCTTGGGTAAGTTTGAAATGTGCTTGCAGGGATTTGTCATCTTGCATGTCGTCTACTTTGATGCCAATTAGCATTTCTAAAAGCTGAGAATAAATAGCCGAATATATTGATAAATCACCTTGTCCGAGAGATTTACACGGTTAATAACTCATCACAGCCTGTTAAGTGTTTCTAAAAATCTCCTATGGGAGAAATAAATTGGGGGGAAAAGTAATTGTGTAGGTGTGTGACTTTACTGCGGGATGCCTTTATGTCAGCGTTTCCAAAACTCAGTCCTGGGGACCCTAAAGGGTGCATGTTTTGGTTTTTGCCCAAGCGCTACACAGCGGATTAAAATAATCTAAGCTTGATGATTAGTTGATTATTTGAATGTGAAGTGCTAGGGGAAAAAAAAAAAAAGTACAGCCCCAGGACATAGTTTGAGAAACACTGCTTTAAACCATCTCACACTCAACAGTTTCCCATGTGTATCAAGAATAGTCCACCACCCAAAGGACATCCAGCCAACCTGACAACTGTGGGAAGCATAGGAGTCAACATTGGCCAGCATCCCTGTTGTACGCATTTGACACCTTGTAGCGTCCATGCCCCGGCGCTATGAGGCTGTTCTGAGGGTGGGTTGTTAATGTCTTGTAGACTGTATGTCAAGGTGGTCCTGCTTGGCGTGTGAATGTAGTAAAATAATTCAAAAATCAGAAGTCCAGGCATAAAGACTTGTAAATCAGCTATTGCTAGACATTTTGACATCAGTATTAACATTACAAGCTGAGATTCTGTAGTTTCAGAACATACTAAATAAATTCAAATGGCTGAAAACAGAAATCAAGTCAATAATATTAATGTATTTATATTAATACCTACAAGGCTGTTTTTTTTTTGTTCTTATTGGGAACATCGACCGTTTGATTAAAAATGGAGGGTAGTCTGTCTTCTGTGGGTAGTGTTGGTTAGACAGGTCGTCCATCTTGGTTCCCTTCACGTTGCCCTTGGCTCTGGACCCTTCCAGTTTCCTCCAGCACTACTCACCAATTTCCAGTTACCCCACCATGACACACTGCGTTCACACACGGAATGAAAAATAAAAATAAAAAAAATCACAAGAAATCCATAAATGGCGCAAAGATCTGAAAATACGGAGATATGTACTGCGACCTTCCACCCTCAACTGGATCTCCCACATTCACAACCTTGCTTCCAAAACATTACTGTTACCCATAGAAAAATATAACGATTACAGTACATCACGTTTCACTTGAACTGCAGAAAAAAAAAGAAAAAAGTGAGTCTACATTAATTACGATTTGCTGCAGATCCCCCACACAAAGAAGAGAGTTAAACAGAAATATGTAGCGGTGTCCATGACAGAATACAATGACTCCTTTTCCCTGGCAAGTGACATTTCACTCTGCCTGGTTTCCACAGGTCCGCTTCGCCCCAGGAGCGAGGGAGAGAAAGGCGGATAGGTTGGTCATGTTAATCGTTCTTCTTCTCCTCCTCTGCTTTTTCTGTTATGGCGGCGACCTCCCCTGTGGCTGTGACCTCCCCCTGTGCTGTGCTGTCCTTGTTAGGGTCCACTCCAGTGGGTTCTGCTCCGCTGGTGCCAAATTCATTCATCCGATTGGGATCCACCCTGTAGATCCAGCGCTGGTACAGGTAGACAAAGAATACTACGTCTGTGGGAGGGAAACATAAGAGTTATTACAGGGGTGTAATGTTCACCAAAACCCATGGTTGGGTACATATTAGGTTAAAACAGTTATAACTGTCCAGATCTGGAATGACAACAGTATCACTTGTCTCCAGGGGTGTTTTGACTCTACTATGTGGGAGGTATTTGGTCTCCAGGGGTGTTTTGACTGTACTATGTGGGAGGTATTTGGTCTCCAGGGGTGTTTTGACTCTACTATGTGGGAGGTATGAGGACAGCAGCTCTGATCTTGATGAAGTCACAGATGTTATTTCAGACTATGCCAACTTCTGTGTTGAGTCAGTTGAGTCACTAAAACCTGTAAAATCTTCCCTGACAATAAGCCTTGGGTATCAAAACTAGGGGTGTAATGTTCAGCAAAACACATGGTTGGGTACGTATTGTGGTTTTGGGGTCACAGTTCGGTTTCGGTACAGCGGGAAAATGAAATGCCAATAGTTACTGTAGCAACATTTTTGGCCCTTTAAAATACAAAGTGTTGCTATTCCTGATTCCATGTATGATCATGAGTCATATAATGGCTGATGAGAGCACAAATCAGGAGTACCAACACTTTGCCTTTTCTGAAATGAAAACAATTACTCATCAACAAAGTGCAATATCTGTGTGAAATGAATATGTAAACATGGCTCAGACATTGTACATTACGGACACCTTCCTAATATTGAGTTGACACCCCATGTGTCAATTGTCTCAAGGCTTGAGAATCCTTAACCTGTCCCTTTCATCTACACCAGGGATGAGCCCGCAGAACATTTTGTAGGCTGGTGGACCAACTCAGCCTGGGTCTCAACTTACTGTTAAGACTAAGAATAATAGACAACACATGTGGTTCTGCATCAGTCATTCACTCAATTAGCCCATGTCAGCACAAAAAAATATTTGATTGTTTAGTTAGTCTTGCGGCCAGCTTTCTAAACTTGTAGTAAGCATGTTTCGAATTACCGACCTGGGTGGGGCACATTGATCACGAGTGATCATATTTAAAACATTTGCCTCCACCCTATGCCATAATGTGGAGAATTGCAGGAAATGCACTTTTACAATATAGATTTTGTTATCATTTAATTAGCTCTCTGTAGGCATGGAGATCCATCTGTAGCAGGGATGGGCAACTCCAATCCTCTGGGGCCTGATTGGTGTCACACTTTTGCCCCAGCTAACACACCTGACTCCAACAATCAACTAATCATGATCTTCAGTTTAGAATGCAATTAGTTTATTCAGCTGTGTTTGATTAGGATGGGGAGAAGTGTGAAACCACTCTACACCCTGAGGACTGGAGTTGCCCATCACTGATCTGTAGTAAGCTCAACACATGATGCGTTGGCCAATTTATTGACAACGTCGGCTTTACCTTGCTTAGATAGAAAACGGGTAGGACCCACTCTGAAACGGGTGCGAGGGTTCCAGTTTCATAAAGTCTCGAGCACGTTCATGAGGTGCTGAATCCCCATATTCTCAACAACCGAGAATGGGCGCATATACGCAGCAATA
Organism: Oncorhynchus mykiss; assembly: GCF_013265735.2. Lineage (NCBI taxonomy): Eukaryota > Metazoa > Chordata > Actinopteri > Salmoniformes > Salmonidae > Oncorhynchus > Oncorhynchus mykiss. The sequence goes on along the minus strand of NC_048588.1, from coordinate 3,226,316 downwards.
AACATGCTAAAGACAATCAGAAAGTATGCATTTAACCCTGCTTTGTAGTATAACTTGTTTTGAACAAAAGCTACAAATAAGTGAGTCAATCAGCCCTATGCTGAAAAATAGAGCTGTCCATGGTTCTGAAACAATCTTCAGTGACCATTGAATTGTCGCCTTTCCCTATATGTTGCTTTGTGCATAAAAGTGCAAATTGAGGAAACACCAACTTAATTACACTGAACAAAAATATGAAACACAACATGTAAAGTGTTGGTCCCATGTTTCATGAGCTGAAATAAAAGATCCCAGACATTTTCCAAACGCACAAAAAGCGTATTTCTCAAAAATGTTAAAGTTGGTTTACATCCCAGTTAGTGAGCATTTCTCCTTTGCCAAGATAATCCATCCACCTGACAGGTGTGACATATCAGGAAGCTTATTAAACAGCATGGTCATTACACAGGTGTAGCTTGTGCTGGGGACAATAGAAGGCCATTAAAATGTTCACTTTTGTCCCAACACAATGCCACAGATATCTCAAGGCAAGGGAGCGCGCAATTGGCATGTTGATTACAGGAATGTCCATCAGAGCTGTTGCGAAGTAATTTAAAATGTTAATTTCTCTACCATAAGCCGAACCATGGACACCAACGTCGTTTTAGAGAATTTGGCTGTACGTCCAACGGGCCTCACAACCTTAAAAAAGGTATCCGTCTATCATTTGAATTCCATAGATTAGGGCCTACTGAATTTATTTAAACTTCACAGATTTTCTTGTATGACCTGTAACGCCTTTGAAATTGCTGCATGTATATGTTTTTGTTCAGTATAAATAGATCTATAATCAACAGCCTAACGGTTAAACGTGCCCATCTTTATAAATCATCCGTATACACTACAGTATGTATGTATGTATGTATGTATGTATGTATGTATGTATGTATGTATACGCACGCACACACACACAAAAGTAGGTGGACACCTGTCAAATGAGTGGATTCGGCCATTTCATCCACACCTGTTGCTGACAGGTGTATAAAATTGAGCACACAGCCATGCAATCTACGTAGACAAATTGGCAGTAGAATGGCCTTACTGAAGAGCTCAGTGACTTTCAACATGGCAATGTTATAGGATGCCACCTTTCCAACAAGTCAGTTTGTCAAATGTCTGCCTTGCTAGAGCTGCCCCGGTCAACTGGAAGCTCTGTGAAATGGAAACATCTAGGAGCAACAGTGGCTCAGCTTCAAAGGGGTAGGCCACACAAGCTCACAGAATGGGACCACCGAGTGCCGTAGCGCGTAAAAATGATGTCCTCGGTTGCAACACTCACTGCCGAGTTCCAAACTGCCTCTGGAAGCAACGTCAGCACAATAACTGTTCGTTGGGAGCTTCATGAAATGGGTTTCCATGTCTGAGCAACCGCACACAAGCTTAAGATCACCATGCGCAATACCAAGCGTCGGCTGGAGTGGTGTAAAGCTCGCCACCATTGGACTCTGGAGCAGTGGAAACGCGTTCTCTGGAGTGATGACAGACTAATCTGGGTTTGGCGGATGCAAGGAGAACACTACCTGAACCAATGCTTAGCACCAACTGTAAAGTTTGGTGGAGGATGGGGCTGTTTTTCAAAGTCCGAGCTAGGCCCCTTAGTTCCAGTGAAAGGGAAATCTTAATGCTACCGAATACAATGACATTCAAGACGATTATGTGCTTCCAACTTTGTGGCAACAGTTCGGGGAAGGCACTTTCCTGTTTCTGCATGACAATGCCCCCCGTGCACAAAGCGAGGTGCATACAGAAATGGTTTGTCGAGATTGGTGTGGTAGAACTTGACTGTCCTGCACAGAGCCCTGAACTCAACCTCAATGAACACCTTTGGGATGAATTGGAAAGCTGACTGCAAGCTAGTCCCCGCAGCAATGTTCCAACATCTAGTGGAAAGCCTTCCCAGAAGTGTGGAGGATGTTATAGAAGCAAAGGGGGTACCAAGTCCATATTAAAACTCCTAAGATTTTGGAATGAGACGTTCAACGAGCAGGTTTCCACATACACTACATGACCAAAGGTATGTCTACAGGAATGAGACGGATCCTGCTTCTGTTGCCTGTTTGAGTTTATTTAATAGTCTACTGACTCCGTGAGTACCAAGTATCACACAACTGCAAAATGTCAGATAAATGTTGGGTAAAGCAAGCAGTCTGTTTTTAAAATCTTTGCTATGCTTTAATAAAAGGCTTTACAAAATGTTTGTTAGAACAGATTCTCTGGTATTCGTGTTGTTTACGCGGTTCCAAACAGGCAGAAAAGGTATTGTAATCCAACACCATCGGTTTGTCACACATAATATGCAAGCAGCTCTCGCTTCTCTACCCTCCTTTTTCTTCATCTCCTTATTGTTATTACAATTATGATCATCATTATAATAAGTCATGTCATTAGATGGTATAACCTTGTATAGCCTTGTATAACCACCACTCAGCTGTAGGCCTAAGAGCGTGTCCGGTTTAGTCTTAATGTCGTTGACAGATTTTTTAAAAACATTTTATTTTAACCTTTATTTAACTCATTCTTATTTAGAACTAATTCTTATTTACAATGACGGCCTACAGGAGACCCCATAAGCTGTCTTAACAGTTAAGTGTTCTGATTCTCAGAGTAATAAAACTCTGACACTCTGAAAGCTTAACCATGTGTATTCTTCCCAGAGGATCATTAGAGCTGCACTAGACACATGTTTCCACCACAACAAGTATATACACTCCAAGTTAGTATATACACTCCAAGTTAGTATATACACTCCAAGTTAGTATATACACTCCAAGTTAGTATATACACTCTTTCTCCCTTAAGGGGATCTGACCTGACCTCAACCCCTCATTTTCCTAATCCACAGATGTCCATCCCTATCCCCTATAGCAATCCTGTGACTTCCTCCCGTCCACCCAGCACATTCCAAAGCCACCGACTTCTGATGTAAAACATAGTTCCTAGGATAGCAAATGTTCCAAGTTTAACCCAGAATCCAACAAGAGTTACCAGCAGGTATCTTGATTACAGAAAGAGGCAAGTGGTTCCTGAGCCATAGACAGGCAATTGCTTTGGAGCTGTTAAAATAAATGTTTTTAGCATTCCTATATGACGAACACATTGGAATGGAAAAGGCACAACGCTCGCTCAACACTAAAACTTTACTTTCGCTAAACAGGTTTAAAAGAATGATGTTGAGGCCTTCAATGGCCTTCTTCAGAATAATCACAAAGTGAATGGACAAGTTCCTATTAGGGCATGGGGAAGACAATTAAGGAGAAATCGTCAGCTGGTGGTGCTAATGAGACATGTGGTAGACCATACAGGTCGGTACTCAGGGTTTGGGGTACTATGGTCAATGTCTCCACCTAGTGATGTAATACAGATGTGGAACCAGTAAAAAAAAAAACAATTGGAAAACTGGGCAAGCTTTTTTCAACTACAATAGGTGTAATTGATATAAAACCATCACTATATAATGCATGTTGAATATGTTGGGTATAGAAACTCAGCAAAAAAAACAAAAAAAGGACCTTTTTCCCCGTCTTTCAAAGATAATTTCTAAAAATCCAAATAACTTAACATATCTTCATTATAAAGGGTTTAAACGCCGTTTCCCATGGTTCAATGAACCATAAACAATTCATGAACATGCACCTGTGGAACGGTTGTTAAGACAGCTTACAGAAGGTAGGCAATTAAGGTCACAGTTATGAAAAGCCTCTTCAGTGTCTGAAGTTCTCTACTGACTCTGACAAACACCAAAAGAAAGATGCCCAGGGTCCTGCTCATCTGCGTGACGGAGGCATGAGGACTGCAGATGTGGCCAGGGCAATAAATTGCAATGTCCGTACTATGAGACGCCCAAGAAAGCGCTACAGGGAGACAGGACGGGTGTTGATCGTCCTCGCAGTGGTGGACCACGTGTAACAACACCTGCACAGGATCGGTACATCACACCTGCGGGACAGGTACAGGATGGCAACAACAACTGCCCGAGTTACACCAGGAATGCACAATCCTTCCATCAGTGAGAGAGGCTGGACTGAGGGCTTGTAGGCCTGTCCTCACCGGCAACAACGTTGCCTATGGGCACAAACACACCGTCGCTGGACCAGACAGAGCTGACAAAAAGTGCTCTTCACTGAAGAGTCTCGGTTTTGTCTCACCAGGGGTGATGGTCGGATTCACAGTTATCGTCGAAGGAATAGGCGTTACACCGAGGCCTGTACTCTGGAGTGGGATCGATTTGGAGGTGGAGGGTATGTCATGTTCTGGGGCGGTGTGTCACAGCATCATCGGGCTGAGCTTGTTGTCATTGCAGGCAATCTCAACTCTATGCGTTAGAGGGAAGACATCCTCCACCCTCATGTGGTACCCTTCCTGCAGGCTCATCCTGACATGACCCTCCAGCATGACAATGCCACCAGCCATACTGCTCGTTCTGTGCGTGATTTCCTGCAAGACAGGAATGTCAGTGTTCTGCCATGGCCAGCGAAGAGCCCGGATCTCAATCCCATTGAGCACGTCTGGGACCTGTTGGATCGGAGGGTGAGGGCTAGGGCCATTCCCCCCAGAAATGTCCGGGAACTTGCAGGTGCCTTGGTGGAAGAGTGTGGTAACATCTCACAGCAAGAACTGGCAAATCTGGTGCAGTCCATGAGGAGGAGATGCACTGCAGTACTTAATGGGGCTGGTGGCCACACCAGATACTGACTTACTTTTGATTTTGACCCCCCCCTTTGTTCAGGGACACATTATTAAATTTCTGTTAGTCACATGTCTGTGGAACTTGTTCAGTTTATGTCTCAGTTGTTACTTCGAAGCTGCGATGCCTGATAAGGACCCGATCACGTGATTGGCTAATAAGAATTTAGATATTTGGCAATTGACAGGTGGGAATTGTTTTTTTTTTTAAATGACGATTTGTAACACAACAAATACAATAATAGCACAACCAAAGATTAAAAACAGTCGCTTTCAATCGTGATTGCAATTGCTTTAGCCAACTTGTTGCAGCTCATATATTGTTTAATTATTCAAGGCTCCCTTTCGTTTCTTATTTTTTTTACAACTGAAACGCTTAAACAAAACGAGCAAACCAAAAGATACAACAGTTCACCGGACACAAGACTAAAGTTTGAAATGTCTAACTCAAGACCACAGACCTGATTTGCCCTGACGAAAATGCTTCAACCCCCTACAAATGACAATTATAATCCACGTAATCAAAACAACCTTATTGGGTCATGATGTACAGTATATACTTTACAGCCAATAGAAAGTAGTATACGGTTTTTGTTCATCAACATCTTTGTGTTTCCGTCAATAAAAAGAAGGATAAAGAGACTAGATGGAGAAGATGTGATCAAATATGCCCTCTGGTGTTTTAAATGAGTATTAACTGCAAGCGCTGCGACTCACCGACATGTCACAACATATCGTTCACGACACTACAGTATGATTTCAAACGAGGAACCACTGTGGTCGTTAACGCAACAGCCTGAACATGTTATTTTTCAGCTCAGACGTACTCAAAAAGGCAGACAATGCAGCGTAGACAGGCTGCAGGCCTAGTGTTATTACTTTGTTCATATATTTTTGGGATGCATTCATTCAGGTCCACGATGCAGCCAGAAACAAACGGTTCGGTATAAATACGTGTACCGTTAAACCCCCAAGGGAACTCTTTTTTAAATGTTTTTTTTCTCCTCTCACATCAATGGGATAGTCATTGTTAAGACCCGGGATGGACTGTACTTAAGTCTATGAAATGTGTGTGTGTGTTGGAGGGCAGTGAGTAATAACGCACCGTCTCTGAGACATCCTATCCTGTACATCATGGGCATCTTGATGACAAAGGCGAACAGGTCGTCGATGAAGGTGTTCAGTGCCTTGTAGGTGAGCATCCTCCATGGGAGGTGGGCCACGGACTTCATCTTATAGTTGATGAACAGCTGTGGCGTCATCGTGATGAAACCTGAGCCAAATCACAAAGCAGACACCACGACGAATCAGATCAAAAAAACGATGAGCGTCGCACTTAGTCCGTCTCCGACAGTGTCACTTAGGGTCGAATATCACTTAGGATGTCAATTAATAAAGAGACATTTAGGAGAGAGTGTGTTAACAAGGACAGACTATCAATAATTATAGACTTACGGGTCAATAAGGCTCGACTGTCTGCTCGGACAGACTGTCAATAGGGATCAGGCTATGTAAAATTAGGATTAAGACGGCATAGACTCTCACTTGTCCTGGACTGTGCAACTGATATTTAGCGATTTGATCATCACAGCATAGAAAACGAGGATTTTCCAAAACCAGAAAAATAAACAAAAATATTTACAATCCCATTTCTGAACAATGACCACCCGTGACTCACCAAAGGTTAACAAGAAGCCATAGAGCATGCCCAGTACGAATGAGTACCAGCCTTTGTGCTCTTGGTACAGCACACTGTAGACGGCATAGCACCCGAACAGAGGGTAGAGCAGCCATGACAGGTACTTGAACGCCATCTACGCAGAGGGAAGAGGACAGGACAAAAAAACGTCAGTAGAAGAGTTGCCATTCTAGCGGTCAATAAAAGCTGTTGTATTGTGTGTGGCGTTGACGGGTTTCCTTACGTCGTCGAAGACTTTGGTGGAGGACTGCACGTACGTGGACTTGTCTTTTATTGATAAGCGTGGGAGGATCCCGAACAACTTGTTCTCTCTGTCCAACTAAGGGGAAACCGACATCCAGATTAGCTAACAAACAGGGATTCATTTGCGCAACCCGAAAACAAGAGAAATACCTGTTCTCCATCTCACCTTGACGTCCATGACCTTGGTGATCTTCCAGAAGTCGATGAGCAGGCCGATGAACACGCTGACCTGTTATGGGACACGAGCTGGGGATTAGAGAAGGGACCACTCTGCTCTAGTACAATGGTCATGAACGACATCCCTACAGAGCCTGGGGTCTGGTGACAAGTCTTTATTTTAATATATATATATATATATATATATATATATATATATATATATATATATATATATATATATATATATATATATATATATATATATATATATATATATATATATATATATATATATATACACACACACAATACATACATATACACACACACACAAATGGAAAAACCCACTGACCTGCACCACAAAGTTCGTCTCATTGTCCAGGATGTAGAGCAGCACCACCAGGGACTGGAACACCCCGAAGATGATGGAGCGCACAGAGAGACCCTCCATGGACTGCCTGCTGTTCCAGAACTGGATGTCTAACACACACCAGAATAGAAAGAACATTCAACCACACAAAATACATGTAATAGGCAGTTAAGCTGTGGGAAAAAAGAAGCACAGTGAGCTCACCATTCTTGAATGCCAGGAACTCGAAGACGCTGTGAACGATTGAGACCACAATGGTCACGCCCAGGAGGTAGGGGTTGGTTTCCAGCAGGGCCACCTACAGAGACAACACAGTTCCTTAGCCACGGTTACCAGGGAAACAACATGGGGTCCAGACTCCGGGACCAGTTTGATTCTACGATGTGCTAAATTGGAGGAGCAAAAGCAAAACAAAAATGTACGCCCTGCCCCAGCCTATGACCTCTAACCCCTGACCTTGACAGAGTCCTGGTCCTCGTCAGACTGCTCATAGGTGTCCTCTGGCAGGAAGTTCCACGGTGAGCGGGCGTTCTGGGCAGCGTAGAGCTGCCAGCGCCACAGGGACAGCGGGCAGTAGGACAGGCGCAGAGGCAGCGACTGCAGGCTCTCATTGATGGGGTAGTAGTCTTTCTGCAGGTTCCAGTAGTCGTTGAAGTAGACGATAGGATAGTAGTCGCCGCTCACAGCGTCAAACTTCACATCTGTAGGGTTGTGGAGGGTTAAAAGAATGGGTTGAGAAAATGAGACGGAATAGAGCAGTAACAAAACAACAAAAAGGTATTTCCCCTTTAGTTAGATATTTGTAAAGAAGCAGTAGATCTCAACCCTCCTAATACATGCTCTGGTCTGAACCACTGAGAAGCGTGAGAATAGGTTGGTAGAGCTTACGTTGGTCCAGTGGAGGTGGGACCGAGCCCTTGACCCAGGCTGTATGGTCGTCCACCATGTTGATGGTGAGGTTAGGGTGCCAGTGGGAGATGATCTCCACTGGGCCGTGGCTCTCCGCTCGCTGGGGTGGGGGGAGAAAAGAGGAACGGCAGTTAATCAATACTGTACGGACTGGGTTTACTGACCGAAAACAAAAATAGGGTCTATGCATCATGGTAAACACAGCCGACCTTGATCATCTCCGGGTCGGTCTCGGTCTCCCCCGTCAGCAGGTTCTTAGTCTTCACAAACTTCCTGCGTTTGAACTTGTTCAGCACTGAAAGAGTCAAAGAGGAAAACGTGAGTGAAACCACTGACATACTACTTTGAGAAGGTCATGCATGCACCAGAGTGTGGGGGGGGTTACTTACTCCGCGTGGCATGGACTGTCGCTAGCCGACGATACTGGCCCTTGCGTTTGGGGTCTGGGTGGAAACCAGTCTTTGTGAAATACACGTGGATGTAGAGGGAACCATTCATTTGCACCTTCTGTAGCACATAGGATCAGCGAAAGAGAAAGAGATTAGAAAATGGACATTCTACCTTCACTTCTCCCTCCTGCTCCCTCACCTCTGGGATGTTCAGATCTATTGAGTGCTCATAGCAGCCGTCCCCATCTTCTCCAGTGTTCCAGTCTCCGTAGACCAGGTCTCTATGGAACCAGAACAGGGACTGTGTGTCGTTGAAGTCAGAGAACACCTCGTCCTGGGAGATGTACACATACAGGTCCTGAGGGCAAAAAGAAAACAGGTTATCACTTAGTCTTCATGTAATGTATTTCCATATTCTCTTATTGACTTGCTCTCAACCACTTTGGGTGGTTGTTTGCTGTGGCATAGCTTCTTTTTCCAGCAGTGTGAACTAATTACTGAGTGCAAGTCAACAAGCTAGCCAGGATAAAGCTCATCAACGGAGACAAGTTGTGCACACAACTCACCCAGAGAACTACCACTGAGGGGCAGGCACAGACCAAAAGGTCAACCAGGAAGTCAATACTGTCACATGACCTGGGGTTAATCGCTTATGCAGAACAGTGTGAAAAGGCTGGTGTACCATGAGGCTTTCCTTGGGGAAAAGGTTTCGACTGGGTAAATGCGGTGCCCCAGCTGGGGTACTGGGGTCTGGTGTAGAGGACCCTCTGCGGAACCAGCTACTGATGGCCCAGATGACAAAGATCCTGTAGAGGATGAGGAAAGAGAAGAAGAAAGTCAAGTAAGTCCAATTGAAACCAATTAAACTTTTTGTCAAATGTGTAAAAAGGTTGTTTTTTCTAAGTGGGGTGCTTGGAACCATAGAAATAGAATTACATTTCTATGATTGGGACCACCCAAATGACACCACCCCATTAAAGTTGAAATTTAAAACAGTTATGGTAAGGGTTAAATGCTAGGTTAGTAGTATAGTGTAGTCCCAACGATCCCACTTAAAATCTACCATAAAGGGTATGTGTCTGAAACAAAAGTGGAGATAAAGACGTGTGTTTTTTTTAATATATATATATATATATATATATATATATATATATATATATATATCATCAGATGTTGGAGAGGATTGATTACAGTTCCTTGGTGTCCACGTCACCAACAAACTATCATGGTCCAAACACGCTAAGACAGTCATGAAGAGGGCACGACAATGCCAGGGTGCCCTCTTCATGACTGTCTTAGAAACAGGAGACTGAAAGGATTTGACATGGGTCCCCAGATCCTCAAAAAGTCCCACAGCTACATCATCGAGTGCATCCTGACCGGTTGCATCACCACCTGGTATGGGAACTGCTCGGAATCCAACCTTAAGGCACTACAGAGGGTAGTGCGTACTAGAGGTCGACATGGCCGATTAATTAGGGTCAATTTCAAGCTTTCATAATCGATAATCAGCATTTTTGGGCGCCGATTACGTGAATGCAGCAAGGAGCCAAGGTAAGTTGCTAGCTAGCATTAAACTTATGTTATAAAAAAAAACTAACATAATCACTAGTTAAACTAGTAATATCATCAACCATGTGTAGTTAACTAGCTTGTCCTGCGTTGCAAATAATCAATGCGGTGCCTGTTAATTTATCGAATCACAGCCTACTTCACCAAACTGGTGATGATTTAACAAGCACATTCACAAAAAAAAAAAGCACTGTCGTTGCACCAATGTACCTAACCATAAACACTGTGTCACTTCTCTTGTGTTCAGTGCAAGCAGAGTCAGGGTATATGCAGCAGTTTGGGCCGCCTGGCTCGTTGCAAACTGTGTGAAGACCATTTCTTCCTAACAAAGACCATAATTAATTTGCCAGAATTTTACATAATTATGACATAACATTGAAGGTTGTGCAATGTAACAGCAATATTTACACTTATACCATGACTTGACCGCTCGCATCGCGAGCGTTTCAAAATAAATGTAGAAATCTATATTAATCAATTATTGCACCAACACTGCTCGCTCGCACGCGCCAACGAGCATCTGCGTTGCCAAGGGCTAAAATAGAAGTCAGTTCTATTTGTGACGCAGATCGCACTGCAACTCCTGACTCTCCCATCTCCTCGTTGGTTATACCCACGTGGGTGACTGAAAGACGAACAAGGGCGGTGGCGGAAATGCACCTAATTTATGAAAGTTGCCAATCGCAATATAAAGTCCAGAGAAGAAAAGGCCTGGGAGGAGAGATGACGGGAAACGATTCGGTTGACCGTTTTATGTGTGGATTAATTGGTCGGAGTAGAAGGACCGTGTGCATTTCAGGTAAAATAACAACTCAATGTTTATATCCCAGGACAAATTAGCTAGCAACAGCAAACTAGCTAAATAGGACAAATTAGCTAGCAAGTGCAAGCTAGCTGGCTAAATTGCCATAAATGTTTAATGCTTTTCAACCTGTTCCCAAATTAATGTAATTGGTTCAGAGTTTGTTTTTATATTTCAACCTGAGTGTCGTGATCGCGTTTGGTGTGGGGGGATAAAATATGCATTTATGCACAATGGCACACGCGCGCAGCCGGTTTGGATTCCGCGTGCGCCATCGTGCACCTTGGTTTCTTATGATTCCAATATTGAACTCTTTGGCCATAATGCCAATTGTGACATCTGGAGGAAACCTTGCACCATCACTATGGTGAAGCATGGTGGTGGCAACAACATGCAGTGGGATGTTTTTCAGCGGCAGGGAATGGGAGATCAGTCAGGATCAAGGGAAAGATGAACGGAGCAAAGTACAGAGAGGGTTCCTTGATGAAAACCTGCTCAGGACCTCAGACTGGGGCAAAGGTTCACTTTCCAAACACACAGACAACGCAGGAGTGGCTAGGGGAACAAGTCTCAATGTACTTGAGTGGCCCAGCAAGAGCCCGGACTTGAACCCGATCATCTCTGGAGTGACCTGAAAATAGCTGTGCAGCGACACTCCCCATCCAACCTGACAGTGCTTGAGAGGATCCTCAGAGAAGAATGGGAGAAACTCCCCAAATACAGTTGGGCCAAGCTTGTAGCATCATACCCAAGAAGACTCCAGGCTGTAATTGCTGCCAAAGGTGCTTCAAATACTGAGTAAAGGGGTCTGAATACTTGTGTAAACGTGATATTTCAGTTTGATTTCTCAGTACGGGGTATTGTGTGTAGATTGATGAGCGGAAAAAAAAATAAAAGATTTAATCAATTTTAGAATAAGGCTGTAGCGTAACAAAATATGGACAAAGTAAAAGGGTCTGAATACTTTCCGTGCACACATCTCTGACCCACCTGAAGAGTACTCCCTTTATGACCGACCATGCGTTGGGTGGTGGAGCCGGCGGGGGCTGTGCAGGGTCCCCAACAGCAGTCTGTATGGCCTGGCCATCCACGGCTGCAGCAGCTCCATTGCTGCTCACCTACACACACACACACACACACACACACACACACACACACACACACACACCAGTAGTGATACACCGATATTAAATATTTTGGCCGATACCGATATCCAATATTTTCCTTGCCAAAAACTAAACGATACAAATAACCAATATTTAAACATTTTAGCGGCCTTTTCAGCATTCTAGTACAGTTAAATAGGCACTGCATCTCAGTGAAAGAGGCGTCACTAAAGTCCCTGGTTCTAATCCAGGCAGTATCACATCCGGCCGTGATTGGGAGTCCCCATAGGGCGCACACAATTGGCCCAGCTTCGTCCAGGCCGTCATTGTAAATAAGAATTTGTTCTTAACTGACTTGCCTCGTTAAATAAAGGTTACACACAAAAAAGTTATTGTTGGCATTTAAGTATGTCCCCATTACCAGTAAAACAATCAAAACATATTTATTTCACTTACTTGCTATTCTGTTCCGTTGTTAATTTGTTCAGTCGTTTCAAAATTTTACGTGGAGTTTATGTCATGTACCTACGTTATATAGGTATGCACGGTAGCTTTGACATTGTTTTTTAACATCGGCGTTGAACTAAACAGACATCGGCTGATACCGATGTTGGCATTTTTAGCTAATATCGGCCGATTCCGATATGTTCACCGCTATATCGTGCATCCCTATCAATCAGGGAATCCTAAGATGGGTTTCCATCCACTAGCGGAATATCCATCAAAAAGATATGCACAGGAGTGTTTGCATCAAACTGGCTTGTAACAGATGAAAAGCTGTGCGTGATGACATAAAAAACACCTTCTGGACATCAGTTTTTTATTCAGTTCATGGAAACTTAAGTTCAATGCGATTCCATCGGTTGTCACAAAAACTGTTTCTATCAAATAGCAAACTTGCCCAATCTTGTCTTGGTGCGTGTTCTCTGGACAACACTGATAAAGTAGAATGTAGGGTGCAAAAATATATATATATATAAAAAAAAGCAATTTCAATAGCTAGGCAAAAGATTTATGCTAATATTCTCTGCGTTAACAAAATATGTGCATTTTCCCACCAGAGACGTTTTCCCCTCAAATTAACTAGTTGTGCGTGATGACGTAGTGCACAACTTCTGTGATTAAATTCTTACGTACCGTATAAAAAAAAAAAACAAGTTAAAATGGGTTTCCATCGCATTTTCAACTCTACTGATGGTTTAAATGTTGCGTTATATAGCAAAAGTGCCCACTCTGGTATTGGCGCGTGCGCTCTAGCCAACAGCTCTCAGATATAGTGCGGGTATATCCTACACGAGATGATTATGGACAAAAGAGCAAGTTCATTGTTTATTTGTCATACGGCAGCCATCATGTCACTAGAATAAGACCCTCGATATTTATTGTAAAGGAGCATCAAGCTCATCACCACCACCCTCTGTGAAGTTCATTATTTATTTAGCTGAAGTGCGTTGTTTTCCGAGTCATAGTGGCAGGACCACAAATCACGACTCCAAGTTTACTTCGATATGATGGTTATTATATCAATATTTGTGCATTAAAAAAAAAAGTTGTTTCCACTGCCATTTCTTGCATAAAACATTTTACAGACAAGAAGAACAAAATGTCTGTCGTAGGGATGCAAATGTTGGTACATTTTGCAGCTGACTAACTGACCCTCATTAACCGGTCAACCACCTACATTTTTTCCCAAACAGCAAAACGACGTAACCAACAGAAAGTGCACAATTTGCTGGTTTGGGTAAGTGTCCTTCAGTAGCGTTTGGACACCACGTACATTACCACTCATCACCGCTGCCCCGTCGTAAGTTTGTGCAACCAGCTTCTTGACATTTTAGTGTTCAACACCAATTTTGTCCACCTCCACAAACTCCAAAAACCGACAAGACAAGGACACTAACTCCCCTACCTTTAAAATCTCCTATAGCATGTTCCAAGATGAAGGGGCATTATGGGAAAAATACCCCGACGGGTGTTCCTGGGCAGTTTCAATGTGGTGCTCTTATTCTTCTCACTTTGCTTGGTGAGGTAGATTGCTGCTACAACTTGATGACCCTTAACATACCTAACCATTTCCTTGGCTGTCTTGTAGTGTGTATCCATTGTTTTCAGTGCAATGATGTCCTTGAAGAGCAGATTCAATGCATGAGCAGCACAGACAATGGGTGTGATGTGAGGGTAGGACTCCTCCACTTTAGACCAAGCAGCCTTCATGTTTGCAGCATTGTCTGTCACCAGTGCAAATACCTTCTGTGGTCCAAGGTCATTGATGACTACCTTCAGCTCACCTGCAACGTAAGGACTGGTCTGTCTGTTGTCCCTTGTGTCTGTGCTATTGTAGAATACTAGTTGAGGGGTGGAGATTATGAAGTTAATTATTCCTTGCCCACCCATCAGAGATGATTGCAATTCAGTCTGCTTTCTCAATGATTTGCTTGACCTTCACTTGAACTCTGTTGAACTCTGCATCCAGCAAATGAGTAGATAAAGCATGTCTGGTTGGAGGGGTGTATGCTGGGCGAAGAACATTCAGAAATCTCTTCCAATACACATTGCCTGTGAGCATCAGAGCTGAACCAGTTGCATACACAGCTCGAGCAAGACATTCATCAGCTTCTCTGCCTACATTCCTCCATTGAGTAAAAAAAAACATCTGATTCCAGGAGGACCATGAGCTGTTGCTATTGATTATGTGTCCAATTCATCATTTTCACCTCGAATAGAAGTAGAGGGATTTTTGTCAGATAGTGCCTGTGGCATTTGCCTGTAAAGGTTATAAAAACATTTGTAAAACATTTAAATAAATAAAAATACTATTCCATGTACAGATAAAGTTAGGCAGTTAGATTAAACAACTCCTTTGTAAGATATATATATTTTAATTAAACATGTATGGAAACAGATTAATTAACACTCAGTTAGCAGATTCAAGCAAGCTAAAAACCCACATGGTAGCAAAGACTAACTAGCAGAAATTGTTAAGTTAGAAATCATTTAAACACACTTTGCTGTAGACTACTATTTACTAGTTAACAAAAAATCATGTATGTCATAAAATATATTCAACCCACCCAGTATTGTAATCAAAACATACCAGAAAGCATGTGGTCCTTGGCTCAGACAGTGTAGTAGTGTGGGCTCAATAGCATCTCATTAGTGTGTAAGATCTTGAGAATCAGCTGTACATGTGATGGAAGAATGCGCTGTGCATGCAGAGGGTTGCAATTCCATTGAATTGGGGATAGTTTAACCAAAATATGCCACAAAATCTAGAATTGCCTTCTGTGTATCCCACAAAAAAAAAAGGTAAAAAAAATGAATTTAAGCACAATTCCCAGGCTTAACTCCCCATGGAAATTTTCCCGGAAAGCTTCCGAGCCTTCGCAACACTATTTCTAACCTAAAAATGTGGGGCTCAAAACAGGTGGGGGCTCTGTCGCCACAGAGCTTCATAGAGTCAAAAGTCTCTATGGTCTACTATTTAACATGCAACTGCTGTAATGAAGCAGCTAATAAAACGTATTTTTAAAACATTTGCCAAAACGCAAATGACGGGAATTTGATTTGAACATGAGAGAAATGCTGATTAATGGCATAAGGAAGTCTAAAATAATTGCCTCCACGTTTCTATGGATGGATTTTCGCAATGCTACTTTGAAGCAAGGTAAGACATGACTCATTATTTGAAGTAAAATGTTCAGGTTTCAAACGAATATACTGCCGCAAACTCAAATTGCAAAGTGGTGAGTGACGCGCTGATTGCCTTCTTACCATTGACTAACGTTATAGCCTACGCACTCGAATCGGAGGCGTGCTTTTATTACGAGTCGAGATCGAGAAAGACAAAAAAAGCTCATTTTAAAACCGTGGCCATCAAAGTTAAACAATTCTAGACGCAGTCGCATGTTATTTGTTGCGCAATGACTTGGCTGACAAAAGCATGTTTCTCATCAGTGCAGGCTTTTTGACAGGTGATCGACTATTCCGCTCCTCAAACTAGCCTCGGTATGCATGACGACAAAACGAAAATACACACGCCAATTTAATTCCACTAAATTATGCAAATTCACCTATATCATGACAGGCCAAATGTATTTTCAGCAACTAACCGTTTAATGTTTAATCTCCCTAGGCTGTCGGCATTTATAAAATTGTATTAAATCTTCCTGTTTCCATCACAGCTGTCATGTTTGGTGAATTTTGTTTTGTCGACTGTAGGACATTTTACCCAGAAGTTCCCAGTTTCCATGAACACTATAAGAAAAGATTTTTGATTTTCCAGCATCAACTAAATTTGACCTAAAGCGAGCAAGAGAAAAAAAAATAAGACCCAAACCAGGGTGAGGAAGGTAGCACTTCGGGGGGTTATCCAGTCTGAGACTCATTTCAAGAGCCACCAATGAATTATGCGAGTCACTTATAAAGAAAGTGATTTCCTGAGGTTTGTCAATGGTTTATACTGCATTAATGTTCCCCTGAAAGTCTACTATTAGGACCCATGATGATGTAGCTACTTTGATAGGTTTTGCTTACATGTCAAATCCTGTCTAATTAAGTTGTATGGTTTGGAGTGAGTGCAGCATGAAGGAAGCATTCCAAGCCAAGAACGTGTCAGTCAGAAAGCCCAAGCAGGGGTGCATTGTTGCCCAGTGAAACAAAAGACAAGCACACGCCAAGTCACAAGACAGGCCCCACTTTCTGAAAATCACATCTCCCCTGCATGTCACCAACACAAAAAGGGATGGACAGCAAGCCTCTAAGAACAAACTGCATTGACAGTCAAAGGTTTCAGTCAACACAGTGACCACCATGGCCTAAGAGGCTGAAGCTAAACAGTGCTGCATGAGTGTTTTTGAGTGAAGGCAGCAGTTTCCTTATGATGTTAACTGACTGGAATGATTTCATTATCTGTGGCAGATGCTCCGTTTTGTTCCAGAGGGCACCCCAAGATTACACAGGATCCAAAATCCAACTTATTTTCCCAGTAAGAAGTAATCCTTACAACTCACATTGTCAACTGGGGTTAACATTTTACCCGCTACTAAATTCTGCCAATGGGACACAGAGTAAAAGCTTCAAAACAACCAATGGCTTTGCCTACTGCTAAGAGAGACAACACATCCCTTTTTACCTGTCAATCTTTCATGGAGGGAATCGAAAGACAGCTGCTGCCTTGGCTCCTGTAGCATTCCTCATTGGTGAGATGACTGACAGTATCTGTGATAAGAGGACCAAACTGGTTCCTATGAGTGGATACTCGTGAATGCAGTGGATAATCAACTAGAAGTATCTGCACAAACAAGCCATGAGGACCTTAGAGAACACCACTCTGAAGGCTAGCATGGTAAGAGGGCCTCTAGCGGATGCGTTTGAAGTTGATTTAATAACTATCAAATCAGGAGGCTTGTTGAGACACAGTAAGAAATTACCCCCCCCCCCCCCCCCCCCCCCCCTCTTCCTCTAAAATTTTTTTTTTGCATGCGTAGTCTCCCAGTTAAAGCAAATGTCACACGAACCAAAAAATTGTAATTGATCCGATCTGTTCAGAAGGGGATGACAGTCCCGTGGCATGCATGTGCACGGATGTTTGACCGAAGTCAACATTAGCTTGCTAACTGATGAGTAGTGACTAGCTTGCTAGTTAGCTAATAACTAACAAGAATATCCAACCCGCTTGCTTACAGATGCACTAGGGTCAGACAGGCTCACCGTGTAAATTGTTTAGATTATTCGGCGTCTCACTTGGAAAACATACCCCAATTCAGGGATGATAAATGCTTTGTACTTCGAATTGTCCCATTATCCCAACTGTTACAGGAGAAGATTGAATGACAGTTATCAGTAGCCACAGCAGCCATTATGGAATGGCATGTCGCCTTGAACAACAAAGAAGCGGATTGGCTGACACTGCAATTCCAAAATGGCTGCCGTGGCTTGAGGATGAAAAGGGCAGTTTTCCAGAAAAACAGCCTGGTCTCAGACTAGACGTAACATAGTAATTGTACATTCAGGACACCCAAATTAGTAGATTTTACATTTGGTATGGTTACAAAAGACATACAAAAATTAAAGTAGGGTGGTTGGTTGGGCGTTTAACGCAAATGTCTAGCAACCCAAAGGTTGCAAGTTCAAATTACAGACAACCAAAACATTTTTTAGCTATTTTAACTACTTTGCATGTTACCTAACCCTTCCAGCAAACTTCTCGGTGTAACAGTTTGGATAATGGGACAAATCGGAATACAACATTTCTCATCCCTGGATTGAGGTATGTTTCCCGAGCCATATTTTGCGCCAGCTCCGCAGTGTCTTAAACTATACATGAATCCCGTCTGACCCTAGTACAGCGCTAAACATGCGGTCGGATCTGCTTGCTAGCTAATAAAATGCAACATACATAACTAAGTAGCTAACGAACCAAAATCTAGAAAACACAGATGTTCGATCATTCTCAGCGCCGGGCTGTGATTCGTTTAGCACTCAGTTGATAGTGATAGGCAGCAGACTAGCCTAGTCTACCAAGTAATAACTTTAGTCCATTAAAAAAGGAAGTGCGATTAAAGGTAATGATTGACAAATGATTCTGCTAAACGAACGTTGGCTAGGCTGACGAAATATCATCGCCAGTCTAGCTAGCCACTCTTGTAGCTAACTAGCTAGGTTAAAACGGGCTAACCCAATCATCCACTGTCATGACATGATCTGTTACCCCAAGTACCGACCTCATTATTTTGATCAGAAATATGGTTGTCGGTTTATCAGAAAATAACAAACTTGCAAGATGCTGTAACAAACGCACCGTGAAAGGCAGGGGGGACGTTTATAAACCGACCGGCATTGACAGCGTCAAAAAGCTCGCGTGTGAAACGATCACACTTCAATAACAATGTCTGCAGTGCCATTCACTGCTCGAGTTAGCCATATGCCGATATTGGTACGTTCACACTTTGACGACAGTCATACAATTTAATTCATTTTTACCTCGCCGTTGGCTTGCGGAGAAGCTTCGGTCTCCTGCGACGCCATCTTCGCTGTCTCTGTCGCACACCGCTGGCAATGAAACTGAAGTTCTCGCGTGAGCTCAGATAGGTACATCTACAACGTGACGTTTTTTTTTTGTTGCAAAGAAGCAAGTCGTCCCATGTTGGCATGAAGACATCAGTGCCTTCCTTATTTCTCTATTTGCAGCAGTCCCCTCTTTTAAACAATAGAGGAGACAGCTGCTTGTTATATCTGCTACGCTCTCTTTACTGTATGTTCAGTGGTATGTTGTGCTTACTGTATTTGTGCCTGTTGTAACCCAGGGGTGTAAAGTACCTTTGTAAAAAATACTTTGAAGTATTACTTAAGTCGTTTTTGGGGGGGTAGGCACCTTACTATGTATTTTGTTTGCCTACTTTTACTTCAGTAAATTCCTAAAGAAAATTACTTTTTACACCATACATTTCCCTGACACTCAAAAGTACTCATTATGTTTTTACAGAAAAATTGTCAAATTCACCCACTTATCAAGAGAACATCCCGGGTTATCCCTACTGCCTCTGTTCTGGTAGACTCATTTAACACAAATGCTTCCTTTGTAAATTACGTTGGAGTGTGCCCCTGGCTATCTAAATAAATACAAACCAAGAAAATTGTACTGTCTGGTTTACTTAATATAAGGAATTTGAAATTATTTATACTTTTACTTCTGATACTTAAGTATATTTTAGCAATTCAATTGACTTATGATACTTTTTATTTCACCTTTATTTAACCAGGAAGGCAAGTTGAGAACAAGTTCTCATTTACAATTGCGACCTGGCCAAGATAAAGCAAAGCAGTTCGACACATACAACGACACAGAGTTACACATGGAGTAAAACAAACATACAGTCAATAATACAGTATAAACAAGTTTATATACGATGTGAGCAAATGAGGTGAGATAAGGGAGGTAAAGGCAAAAAAAAGGCCATGATGGCAAAGTAAATACAATATAGCAAGTAAAACACTGGAATGGTAGATTTGCAGTGGAAGAATGTGCAAAGTAGAAATAAAAATAATGGGGTGCAAAGGAGCAAAATAAATAAATAAATAAAATAAATACAGTAGGGAAAGAGGTAGTTGTTTGGGCTAAATTATAGGTGGGCTATGTACAGGTGCAGTAATCTGTGAGCTGCTCTGACAGTTGGTGCTTAAAGCTAGTGAGGGAGATAAGTGTTTCCAGTTTCAGAGATTTTTGTAGTTCGTTCCAGTCATTGGCAGCAGAGAACTGGAAGGAGAGGCGGCCAAAGAAAGAATTGGTTTTGGGGGTGACCAGAGAGATATACCTGCTGGAGCGCGTGCTACAGGTGGGTGATGCTATGGTGACCAGCGAGCTGAGATAAGGGGGGACTTTACCTAGCAGGGTCTTGTAGATGATACTTAAGTATATTTAAAACCAAATACTTTGACTTTTACTCAAATAGTATTTTACTGAGAGACTTTCAATTTTACTTCAGTCATTTTCTATGGAAATCAAATCTAATTTTATTGGTCACATACACATATTTAGCAGATGTTATTAGGGGTGTAGCGAAATGCTTGTGTTCCTAGCTCCAACAGTGCAGTAATATCTAACAATTCATAAAAATATTAATCTAAATCAAATAATGGAGTAAATATGTAAATATTATGACGAGCAATGTCAGAGTGGCATTGACTCAAATACAGTGGAATAGAATACAGTATATCAAATCAAATCTAACTTTATTTGTCACATGCACCGAATACAACAAGTGTAGACTTTACCGTGAAATGCTTACTTACAAGCCCTTAACCAACGTATATACATATGAAATGAGTAAAGCAGTATGTAAAAATTATTAGTGACTAGTGATTCCATGTCTATGTATATAGGGCAGCTGTCTCTAAGGTGCAGGGTTGAGTAACCAGGTGGTAGCCGTCTAGTGATGGCTATTTAAGAGTCTGATGGCCTTGAGATAGAAGCTGTTTTTCAGTCTCTCGGTCCCAGCTTTGACGCACCTGTACTAACCTCGCCTTCTGGATGGTAGCGGGGTGAACAGGCCATGGCTTGGGTGGTTGATGTCCTTGATGATCTTTTTGGCCTTCCTGTGACATCGTGTGCTGTAGGTATCCTGGAGAGCAGGCAGTGTGCCCCCGGAGATGCCTCCGGAGAGCCCTGTGGTTGCGGGCAGTGCAGTACCAGGCGGTGATACAGTCCAACAGGATGCTCTCAAATGTGCATCTGTAAAGGTTTGTGAGGGTCTTAGGGGCCAAGCCAAATTTCTAAAGCGCCTTCTTCACCACACTGCCTGTGTGGGTGGACCATTTCAGATCGTCAGTGTTGTGTATCCAGAGTAACTTGAAGCTTTTCACCTTCTCCACTGTGGTCCCGTCGGTGTGGATAGGGACGTGCTCTCTCTGCTGTTTCCTGAAGTCCATGATCAGGGAGAGGTTATTTTCCTGGCACCACTCCGCCAGGGCCCTCACCTCCCTGTAGGCTGCCATTTTCGGTAATCAGGCCTACAACTGTTATGTTGTCTGCAAACTTGATAATATAGTTGGGAGGCATGTGTGGCCATGCAGTCATGGGTGAACAGAGAGTACAGGAGGCTGAACACGCACCCTTGTGGGGCCTGTGTTTAGTCAGCGAAGTGGTGTTGTGTCCTACCTTCACCACCTGGGGCGGCCCATCAGGAAGTCCAGGACCCAGTTGCACAGGGTGGGGTTCAGACCCAGGACCCCGAGCATAATGAGCTTGGAGGGTACTATGGTGTTGAAGGCTGAGCAAAAGTCAATGAGCAGGTATCAAGTATGACAATTGGGTACTTTTACGACCACTGACCATATTCCTTCCGTCAGTGCTTCACTGTTCAGTTTCCTGTGCAGTGTCCCACTGCAACCTGACAGTTTCGGGATAAGTGTGATGAAGTCTTTAACCCCTGCCTAGACTAGAGATCTCTTCTACCTCTCTTTTCACCATGCATGAGGTACTTTATTTTTGTCCTACTAATGGTGAATCAGAGTAAGAATCGGTAAAATACACCTTGAGCATCACATCTGCTGGTATGTTTATTTTACTTTATTGTGCATTAGATACCATTGCACTTTGGCACATCAAAAATAACACCAGCACCTTTGAGATTTCATAAGAACAGATTGCAATTCATGGACCAATCAGGGCCTGTCAATTGCTGACAAGGTCTGAGGAAAAAAATACAATTAAAATAAAAAAGGAACGCATTAATTATTTGCTTTTATATTCAGTTTCTCTTCCAAAACTGGCTCAGTTACATGCGCGATAAAACAAATGACAGATCACATGCTTTCATGAGTCAAACTCTGAAGTAGCAATGAGGAGCAGTACAATGAAGTTCAGTAGAAATACAGATAAGATATCTCATCCATCTGAAAAGTGACTTGTCATCAGCTGAGCTCTAGGTCTGAACTGCATGCTATGTGCATAACTGGTATTCAGACATTTGAAGTGTTGGAGCGTTAGAAGCAGTTTAACATTTTCCAGAATCTAGAACAGGGACATAACACACAAAAACAAAGGGTTTTATGGTACAATAACCATTGAACAGATTCAAATAAACTGTCACTAGTCAGTACAACTAGATATTTTGTTGTAGTGTGAATTCTTGCATTCCAAAGCATGGGATTTATTTTATAAAGTTTACCAGAACCATGGCTTGGGTTGATAATTCACATTGTGATGCTTTTTATGACTGCCTATTATTCAATTTGAATCTAGGATGTGATGGGCAATTCAGGTTCAACTCAAAATTCAGAGGACATCAATTTAGGAACGCTTGCATTCTAAAGCCACTGGATCAAACGAACTAGTAGGACCACCTGGTTATCATTTACATGAAATACATCCAACAATGTAGTTGTAACAAGGCATCAAAGACTCTGTACTTTAATTCGAGAGCTTTTCTCAACTCTGCTCATTCAATATCCAGTAAATTCCACAAAAAAAAACATTCAAAGATGCAGTCCTGGATTTTAAAGAAATTCGTAAAATATGGCACAAATTGGATTTGTAACAGATGAATTTTAAAATACACCTCAAACAATTTTCCAAATTCATATCACACAAAATTAATGACAGTACACAAAAAACAGGGACCAATTTTGACTCAGGAGCACCACTTTCAAAACTACTGTGAAATTTCTTATGTAAACAAGGTATTTCTGTTCAATAAATTTGCAAACATTTCCAAAAACCTGTTTTCTCTTCACCATTATGGGGTATTGTGTGTAGATTGTTGAGGAAAATGTTTAATTTAATCAATTTTAAAATAAGGCTGAAAAAGCCGAGGAGTCTGAATACTTTCTTTATGCACTGTACATGTACAGATTGGAAAAAAAAAAACTTGAATTTTATTTGGAACCCAACAGTCTGCTCTGATATAGAATGTCAGTGAAGAATATTAGTAGTCGTTTTCCATCTTGGAACAACTCATCATTGAGCAGTGTAATTGAGTGGGGGCAGTGGGTACTTCTGAAGGGAAGGTGATGCATAAGAGGACCACTTCATACCCTCCGACAGAGTTCACATGAAACATTGACTAGGTTAGATCCTCCCATGGCGGTTTACTCACGTTCTGCACTGAATTTCTATTCTGATATCAAACACCTACGCTAGATTTGGTCCTAGGCGATACTGCCTCCTTACCCAGTTGCAGCTCTCTATAGTCCAACCCATACCTCCCTGACCAGCGCAAAACAAAATAAAGTTAATCGCAATGACACTGTCCCTCGCCCCGGGTTCGTAGTCGGACTGGAGGTCAAAGTTGAACCTTGGTTGAACCCATCTGCCCACACCCTTTGACTGGGTGACAGCATCACAGTTCTACATCTCATCCAGACCGTAGTCTTCCTCTGGGAAGTCCCCCACGGTCACTGTCAGGGGCCTGACAAATGCACCGTACTTGTTCTCACATTCAAAGTATCGCTTCTCCTTCACACTAAGGAAAGAGAGAGAAGAGACATCAAGTACACTTCATGCGGTCTGCACAACTCCATAAGTCTAATACAAGAAATGCACATCATGATGCAAGGTAGCTCTTAACAGTGAACATTCTCAGACACCATGTGATGTCACAAATTATGCCAGTTGCCCTCACCTGCCATCATGTTTCCCAAGAGGCTCGTCATACTTCACTCCCACCCAATGACCCGGCTTGAAATCTACTGTACCTGCAAGACAGAAAATAACAGTGTTTTCTGTTGGAATAAGGAGTGCCTTAAGTATTCATACCCCTTGACTTATTCCACATTTTGTTGTGTTGCAGTAGGTTTAACTAAAAACTGTAACTAGGCCACTAAGGAACATTCACTGTCTTGGTAAGCAGCTCCAGTGTAGATTTGGCCTTGAGTAATAGGGTTTTGTCCTGCTGAAACGTGAATTAAGCTCCTAGTGTCTGGTGGAAAGCAGACAAACTCATTTTCCTCCAGGATTTTGCCTGTGCTTAGCTCCATTAGGGTTTCTTTTTTTTATCCTAAATTCCCCAGTCCTTAACAATTACAAGCATACCCATAGCATGATGCAGCCACCACTATGCTTGAAAATATGGAGAGTGTTGTATTCGATTTGCCCCAAACATAACACTTTGTATTCAGGACAACTTATTATTTGACATAAGTTTTCCACAAACTTATTTAGGCTTGCCATAAAGACATTTCAGCTTTTATATTTTGATACATTTCTAAAAACAATTCCACTGACATTATGGGGCAGGCCAGTGACATTTTTTTGTATTTTTTAAAATAATAATCCATTTTAAATTCAGGCTGTAACAACAATTTAGAGAAAGTAAAGTGGTGTGAACACTTTCTGAAGTCTCAATTCTATTTAAGGGTCTCGCTCTCCCTTTCCTGTGGATACCTTATCTCCACCTCCTACCGCCAAAAGGACCAACAGCATGTACAACCACTACAGTAGGTGGAAATGTAGAGACCATTGCGTCTTTTTAGGGCGACTTCAGTCAGACTGATAATCCATGGCGTAACCATGGTAACAGTCTGTTTAGACAAGCCTAAATCCTGTTGTGGAAAATAAGCTTCAACCTCACTCACCAACATACATAACGGTGCCAATCTTGGTGGGTAGCCCAACAACCTGTACTTGGCATCGGTTGCCGACGCCGATGGCAGCAGCAGCAGCCTCCTCCTCGGCCTCACGAGCTGCAAGCTCTGCCTCCTTTTTAGCCGTCTCTTCTTCATTGAAGCGACCAACGCGTTGCTTCTTCATGAATGACCTTACAGAATCTGAGGAGGAAAGATGGACAATCCACTTTGAAATCCCCATATTACAATGGTAATAGTTTGTCACTCAATCATTACGTAATGTACTGAGGAAAGGTTTTGCCATGTAACCTCAAACTGAAAGGTAACACAGGATGTAGATGAGAGCAATTATCACTAGTTATCTGTTGTGGCACTCGAAAGTGGCAAATGGCTCTCAACAAGTATTTTCTTCACTGCCTCCGATTCAATTTCAATTGTACGCTTTAGCTGTGAATGGTGAATGATGGATGATGGTGCAAGCTCACAGTACCTGTCCTCTTCTCATAGACTTCATCTGGAATCTCAAATTTCTCCACTTTAGATAGATCACTGAACTCTCCGCTCTGGGCTCCACTGCGGTCAATCACCTAAGCACACAGAATTCACCATCATCGTGACTCAGCATATTGAATAATAAAATAACAGAATGGCTCAGTCATCGTACAGGTGCCAGTCAGTTTCTGCTTTTAACCAACTGGTCGCTGTTTAGCCCAATAAGACAAGTATGGCATATAATCTTGTCGAATGTAGAAAGAGGCTGGCAATCAAGCTAGCAGAGTCATGCTGTGGTCAGAAATCTTGTGGGCATTGAAATCACTTGTGGATTAAGATACCCTATCAACAGATCTAACATCTTACACATGACTCCAGTGTGAATAAAGGTAAACAGGGGACACACCATGTGAGCAGTGTTTGAGCACAGAAGTACATACGTGAATTTTGCAGTCATCATCCACAGGGTAGGAACCTAGCAGGGCCTCGTTGTCATCCAGTTTCTGCATGAACTTGTCAGTGGTACTGAAAAGCTGCAGTTCCATGCTGGAGGCCGGGGTACCCACAACCATCTCCAATTTACCCTAGAGAGAAAAAAAAATAGAAACCGAGAAACTGCATCACATGACCACAGGCTGTGCTGCGCCTGTGGTCTTAGTGTCTGCAGTGCAGAGGGGCAATTGCTACATCATTATGATTCAGAGGCCCGAAGGACATATTACCAACAACTTACCTTGAATTCGGCGATGGTGATTCCCCTGTTATATCGTTTATTCACCTCGAACGAACTGATGGTACTGGTCAGCCGCACCGACACTGTGGGATTGGTGATGACCGTCACGCCACCGTCCATTTTCAAGCTTTCGTTTCGCCGGTGTTTAACTTATTCAGGCAACAACGAACACTGCATAAATGACAAATAACAGTTAGTCAGTTAACATTCTTAACCTAAATAAATAGTACACAACAGTTGCAAACGGCTTTCAACACGGCTAGTCAGATACAAAGTTCACAGTTAAGAAAAGGAGAACTTGCTAGCTAGCTAGCTAGCATGCACGCAGCAAACTAAACAAAGTTAGCTAGCTAACGTGAGTCCTTCCAGCTTGGTCGCACACATAATTTACCTGTCCTTCTGCACTTTTCTTGACGATCTCTATAAATAAGTAGCTACTATCAAATAACTGGGTGTTTTTAGACTAAATCAATCCAGGGACCATGTGCTGTAATCTCAGTGAACCGATGGGAGAAGGGTGGCTGGCGGATGTGTTGTTCACTTCAAACGACACCACCCACAGATCCTGCTACGCCCAGTTCTGGAACCTTCTACCCGCCCACAACCGCAGGGAACCAGTCATGTCAATAAAATGTAGGGTGTGTATTTAGGTTGACCAATGGGTAGCACATTTCTAAGATGCCGTAACAGAAAGAAAGGCTTTGGGATGCCTACGTAGGCACGTCAATCATGTTGATAGAAGTGGCCTTCCATGATTAGTAACCAATCATCAATGTAGGAATCAATGCGGGGTTTTGCGTGAAAGTGCCACGCCCAAGTAATATAAGTATCAATTGCATCCACATAGTGGCGCTATAAGCCCTATAAAGCCCAAATGTTAAGTTTTGTAACAAAGTCATGCAATGTTAGCTACATTGTTACAAACAACGTTGAATTGCGATGAGAGCAAATAAAATTGTGCATTGACATATTTTGAAGTTAGTCTATTGATTGATTGAATTAATATATATATATATATCATGTGCAGAATAATTTGATTCTTTGCTAAGGTGTTAACTGCTCTATGACATATTAATCAGTGAGAAAGAGACACATTCTTACCTTTGAAAAGTTATTACCAGGCCCTGCCTTTGACAAATAATGGTTGTCTACTCCAATATCTATTCATGGATGTGTGAGTGGGAAATAAACAGATCAGACAGGAACATAAAATAACATCTGTGCATCAAATTAGAATTTTGGGCTGAGAGTGGGAGTTTGAGGGCTTGTATGGTCAGAAAAGACAAGATCAAAGAAAGGAGTATGGGGTGCAGCCAGAAGCCAGACCGCCTCCCCACTACCTCCACCCCTAGAGGAAAAGTTTACCATTCCTGTATCAAGTTGAGATAGGGGTGTTTGGCCTTGCCTCATCACACTCTGTCTGTCTGCACATCCAGGTGTACGTGCTGTAAAACACTCTCTGTCACACACACACATACCATCTCTCTCACTTGGTCACACTCTTCATTCTCCAGGGAACTCATTATCATACACACAATCATCTGCATTTACCGCCGACACAACACCGACAACGATGAGACAGCCTATAGGGAGGAGGTCAGAGACCTGGCCGTGTGGTGCCAGGATAACAACCTCTCCTTCGACGTGATCAAGACAAAGGAGATGATTGTGGACTACAGGAAAATGAGGATCGAGCACGCCCCCCATTCTCATCGACGGGGCTGTAGTGGAGCAGGTTGAGAACTTCCAAGTTCCTTGGTGTCCACATCACCAACAATCTATCACGGTCCAAACCCGCCAATATAAGGGCACAAAGCGTGACCCAGATGCAGACACGGGAAGCAGATTTGAGTCTTTGATATTTATTACATCCAAAAGTGGTAGGCAAGAGAATGGTCGTGGACAGGCAAAAGGTCAAAACCAGTTCAGTCCAGGAGGTACAGTGTAGCGGTCAGGCTCGAGGTCAGGGCAGGCAGAATGGTCAGGCAGGCGGGTACAGAATCCAGAAAACAGGCAAGGGTCAAAACCAGGAGGACTAGTAAAAGAAAATAGAAAAAGGCAGGAGCACGGGAAAAACACACTGGTTGACTTGGAACATACAAGACAAACTGGCACAGAGAGACAGGAAACACAGGGATATAAACATCAGGGATAACAAGTGACACCTGGAGGGGGTGGGGACAATAACAAGGACAGGTGAAACTGATCAGTGTGTGACAGTAACCCCCCCCCCCTCTAGGGACGCCACCTGGCGTTCTACCTGGGCGCACACCTGGTTGACCAGGGTGTTGGCGGTGGAAGTCGGTGATGAAGCTAGCAGAAACCCAGCACCTCTACTCCGGGTCATAAACTTCCCAGTCAACCAGGTACTGGAAACCTCTGCCCCTTGGTCAAACACCCAGGAGACATCTCACTGTGTATGCCGGATGGTCATCAATGACAAGGGGAGGGGGTGTGGGCTTGGGGACAGAAGACAAAGGACTGTGAGACACGGGCTTAATCCTAGACACATGGGAGCGTTGTGCCTTGTGAAGCAGGGTCTCAATACCCCAAACCACAGTGGCTGCAAGGCATGAGGTAGGGAGAATGGTTTCGGAGACCGAGGGTGTGGCAGAGGAACTGTATAGGCGGGAGAGGGCGTCAGGCTTAACATTTTTGGACCCTGGGCGGTAGGAAATGGTGAAGTTGAATCTAGTAAGCAAGAGAGCCCACCGAGCCTGCCTGGAGGTAAGGTGCTTGGCTGTACAGAGATATTCCACATTTTTATGGTCGGTCCAGACCAAGAATGGCTGTTTTGCTCCTTCCAGCCACTGCCTCCACTCTTCCAACGCTATCTTGACCGCCAGGAGTTCTCGGTTGCCTACGTCGTAGTTCCTCGCTGCAGGATTGAGACGATGGGACAGGAAGGCACAAGGATGAAGCTGCCAGGGTGCTGTAACCCAAATTAAAACGGCGGTAGAAGTTAGCAAAGCCTAGGAAATGTTGCAACTGCACCCTGGACGTAGGTTGAGGACAATCCACCACTGCTTTCACCTTTCCAGGATCCATCTGGACATTACCCTAAGCCATGAAAATCCCAAGACAACTGGAACACGGGGACATGCAATGAGGAGGAACTGTATGGTCTCACAGTGGTTACCTGAAACCCGTATATGAACGGGCACAGTACTATGGGTGACGCTACCTATTGAGCGGCCGTCCAGCGCCCTAGCATCCATGGGAACCGAGAGAGGTTGAGTGGGAATACCAAGCTCAGAAACAATAGTGGCATCCATAAAACTCATCAGCCCCAGAGTCAATGAGCACTCGGAGAGACTTAGATTGGTCTCCCAACAGTAAAAGCACAAACAAAATGTGTGCGGGCGACGGGAATTAGGGAACTCCCAGTCTGGCTCACCAGAGTACTTGTACCCACCAGAGACAAGGGTTTCCTAATGTCCTGCCCCTCCACAGAACAGACAACAGTTTGAACTCAGCCTACGTGAGCATTCCCCAACCGATAACCTAGCTCTTCCCAATTGCATAGGCTCAGGAGTATCCAACTCACTTTTCGTTGATGATTCACGAGGGAGCTCGGGTGGCTTCGGATCCTCTCGGAAAAACAGCCTTCGGGGGTTTCCGGATTCCTTGGAAGGTGAGCGAGCTATAGCGGATGAACGAGTGTGCCCGAGACCAGACCTCCTCTCACTCCTGCGTTCCCTTAGGCATCCGTCAATTCTGATGGTGAGGGCGATGAGGGAGGCGACGTCCACCGGTACTTCCCCAGCTGCTAGCTCATCTTTTACCACCTCAGATGATCCGTGAAGAAAATTATCGAAAATAGACTCCGGATTCCAGGCACTCTCTCGGGGGCCAACGTGTGAAAATCAACCGCGTAGTCTGCCACACTACAGAGTTTTTATTTTTTTTACATTGTTTATTGAATTGTCAACACCAGCATTTACAAAATAATTGCACTTGTCAGTTATTTGGTAGTAATATACAACAACACATCAAAGACAGCAAAACAGAGACAGAGAGAGACATAAAAAGTACAAATACAAAAATAAATAAATAAAATATAAGGAAAACACAGGAAAAAATGATGTATATTTTGATACAATTGTTATAGGTCAACAAGCACAGATAATACAGTCCTTAACATCCGAGATGTCGTTTATGCACATACCAGGCCTCTTACATCACCAATATATAAATATACATCACTCTGGCACTGCAGGGAAATGTAGTTGTTTAACATAAGAAAAGAAGAGAGCCCACATTGCATAGAATTTGTCTACAGACCCATTGAGTGTGTGTTTAATTTCTTCCAGCTTTATGCAATTCAAAACGGATTTAATCCAAAGAGCATGAAAAGGGGGGTACAGAGGATTTCCATCTAAGTAAAATGAATCGTCTCGCTAACAAAGTGACAAAGGCAATTACATCCTTACTCATTTTGGTCAATTGTATTGTGGGTAAGGAAACCCCAAATAGTGCAATAAAAGGGTCTGGCTCGATCTGTGTGTCGCTTAATTCTGAGAGTGTGTTAAAGATGTCTTTCCAGAAACCAACAAGAGATGGGCAACAGCAAAACATGTGTATATGATTAACAGGAGACTGATTACGTCGTACACAATTAGGGTTCACATCCTTGTAAATTTTGGATAATCTTGCTTTGGTCCAGTGGGCCCTATGAATGAGCTTGCATTGAATGAGACCGTGTCGAGCGCAAATAGAAGAGCTATGTACCCCTTTGAGTGCCCCTTCCCATAGTTCATCAGATATTTCCTCTCCCTGTTCCTCCTTCCAGTTTGATTTAATATTGTTTAATGAGATGGTTTGTAGTGAGCAAATTTGACTATAGATTATTGACACGGTGCCTTTCAGAGTAGAAAGTGGGGTAAGAAATGTGTCGAACTGTGTTTCATCGGGAAGGGTGGTGAATCCTGGATCTATGCTGTGGACGTAACTCCGGACTTGTAAGAACCTAAATAAATTATATCTGGGGAGACCAAATTTAGCTGATCATTGTTCAAACGTACTAAATGTATTGTTAATATAAAGATTTCTCAATCTTTTAATACCGAGACTAGACCATGTTGAGAAAGCACCATCAACCATAGATGGGGGGGGGGGAAGCTGGGTTTGAGGCCACCGGATCCAAAGAAGAGGTTGTCTGAAACCCAAAGTGGCGCCGAAATTGATCCCAGATCTTCAATGTTGTTTTGACACACATATTTTTGGTGAAGGAGGAGTAAGGGCCTGTAACGGAGGAGTGAGCGAGGGAAGACAATGATGCCGGTATAGATGAGGCAGCCTCCATCTCTAGCCAAATTGGAGGTGTGAATATCTCTGCTCTGCAACCAGTACTGAATGATCCTAAGGTTAGCGGCCAATAATAGAATCTGAAATCCGGTAGAACTAGACCGCCGTCTGGTTTGGGCCTCTGCAAAAGCTGTTTTCGTACCCCGGGGGGATTTTTGTCCCATGTAAAGGGTAGTATTAGGCTGTCGATCTTTTTGAAAAATCTATTGGGAAGAAAAAAATCAGAAGGCACTGATAGAGATATAAGAATTTAGGGAGAGTATTCATGTTAATATAATTAATTATTGCGACTAAGGAGAGGTGTAGCAAAGACCAGCACTCCAAATCGTCCTTAGTACGGGTTAGTACGAGTTAAAAGAGGAGCAAAGTTGTCATGAAAAAGGTTTTTGATTGTGACATGTACTCCCGAGGTAAATAAAACTACTGTGAGCAATTTTAAATGGCAAGTTATGTAAAGGGGATTTCTTTGTGGCCATATTAGGCGGCATCAATTCGCTTTTACTGAGATTCAGTTTATACCCTGATAAGTGACCGAAGGATGCAAATGTGGCAAGAGCAGCAGGAACATAGACAGAAGGGTTGGATGTGTATAATAATACACCTGCTGTACAGCGAGTACAGAAGTCTTATCCAAGTCCAGCCCAGCGTCATGAATTTGGAGCCAAAGCAGAGTTTATTTAGAGTGTAAAAAAGGTATTTCCATTCCACCCGGTCAAACGCTTTCTCCGCATCCAGGGATATAATGGCGTCAGAGGTATTGACGACAGAAGGATTATATATAATATTAAATAATCATCGAAGATTGAAGAACGAGTGTCTATTTTTAATAAATCCTGTTTGATCCGGAGAGATAATTGATGGGAGGAGTGTTTTCAGACGCCTTGCCAGAAGTTTGGCTAGAATTTTATAGTCAACATTTAGCAGGCTAATTGGACGGTGTGATACACAGTCAAGAGGGTCTTTGTTTTTTGTTTTTTAAGTTAAACGTTCCTTATAAATAATTGGGCAATACAGCGTGTTAACATAGATAGACTATCCCTTTTCAGTTTGTTCTCATGTGCGGTGTAGGAAATAATTTCACCTCTGATATATGATTTGACAGTTTCCCGGAGTAGACGCAGAGATGTTTGGGGTTCTATTTGTAATCATGAAAAAGTCGATTTGACTCAAAACAAAATGTACTAATTGTTCATTACTGAGCAGTTGAGTATTTAGCCACCAAGGCGGTCACAGATTGTCAACAGTTTGAAAGACTGCTTCCATAGTAACAGGGGCGTGGTCAGATACAACACTTGGATTACATGAACATGAAGATATGGAATGGAGAAGCCTGTCATCTACAAGGAAGTAGTCTATGCGTGTAAAAGTGTGGTGAACCAATGAGAAAAAAAAAAGAGTATGCTTTTTCAGGCGGATTAAACATTCTCCAAGGATCTGAGACTGTGAATTCAGACAAAGGTTCGGACAACTCTAGGTGAGGTTGTTAAGGTGGGTGGTTTAGTGGAGGATCGATCCAAATGTGGGTCTAACCAACACTTAAAGTCAACGCCTAAGATCAACATCAGAGAAGACATATTTGGGAGTGTAGAGAAAACCGATTTGAAAAAAATCCCCATTGTCCCAATTAGGAGCATTAATATTAACAAGAAGTACATTCGTATTGAGCAGCCTACCACTGACAATTATGCATCTTCCATGGGGATCTGAGATCACATTAGAACATGTAAAAGGTACTGATCTGTGAAGTAAGATAGCCACCCCTCTTGCCTTACTCTGAAATGAGGAATGAAACACCTGACCCACCCATCTGCACCTGAGACTTGAGTGTTGCAATACCTTCAGATGAGTTTCTTGGGGAAAGATGATGTGAGCTTTCAATTGATGAAGGTGGTGTAGCACCTTACTACATTTATCTGGGTTATTTATGCCCCTGCAGTTCCAAGTAAGAAAATGAAAGCCATTCCCTCCAGCCGGATGGGCTACACTAGGCTGAGTCATGTCTTAAGAGAGAGAGGATGTGTAAAGGACAAGATACAATGTAAACTAAAGATCCTAGTTGACCCTAAAAGCTCAAATTTAAAAAACAAAAGACAAGCGACGAAGTGCAAAAAACACATAAAAACTATATACAAATAAAGAGGGAAAAACCCTTCCCTCACACCCTCCCTTGCCGAAGCATCTCCCCAACTGAGATGCAAGCAAAACCCTAAAAACAAAAAAAGTTTAGAGCAAAGCATGATAACTCTTACTCTGTGCTACCTGAGATTTGTGACCATTTAACCAAAGTAAGCCAAACATTCATAGATCGGTCCCCAGTAGAGTCTACAGAAAACAAACGTTGGTTAAGAGAGGTTTAACAGCAATACCGATGGTAAAACTATGACTGAACAATGAAAACAGCCAGATATTGGCATTAGAGGCGGCAACCTGCTTTGGAAATAAAAAATAAATAAAAAGAGAGTGACATTCAAATGTCGATGAACCCAGCAAAGTTGGCTTCGCTTGCCAACCAGTCTGCCAGCCGGCCTGCTAAGAAGATCAGCTAAACAACCATTTGTTCCACACCATGCAACAGCCGCTTTCACGTTCTTGTTGAGAACCGCAGGGTAGATGAGGCTGAACTTCACGCCCGGGCAGGCGCGTAGCTGATGCTTCACAGCTCCAATGCTAGCCCGCTTCTTAGCCACAGCTGTGGTGTAGTCCGCAAATATCGAGACTCTTTTACCCTTGGAGAGGAGAAAGGATGCTTCTCCCGGTCTCCTCAGTATGTCATTGCGGACGTAAAAGAAATGCACCCTGATGACAAATGGTCGCGGGGGTTCTCCATCCCAGGGTTGGCTACGCAGAGTGCGGTGGACCCGGTCTAGCAGTGGCTTCTCCTCCAGGCCGAGCAGCTCCTGAAGCAGCTGGGCCATGAACTCCGTGGGTCTTGGGCCTTCCACTCTCTCCATTATTCCCAGTAGACTAATGTTGTTCCTCCGCATTCTACTTTCCATATCTTCGCATCTATTGGCGAGGTATGCCACCCTAGTTGTTAATGAGCCAATGTTAGCCTCTAGCTCGCTAATGCGAGTGCTGTGGTCTGTAGCACCTCGCTCCAGCTCCGATAAGGCCACTTCATGTGCGTCGAGCTTACTCTGTATACTCTCAATAGATTTTTTTAAGCTCATATCTGACCATTGATATGTCTGACCTGAGATTGGTAGAGAGAGAGTCAATTTTGCTGAAAATATCGGTTTTGGGGGTGCCTATCACAGATTGTAGCATCTCCACAGTCAGTGTTTCGGTGAGGCCGGCATTAGCAGCATCCAGTGGCGGGGGTGAATCAAGAAAGGGCACAGGCTTGCTGCGGCCCGCTCTTGCAGACGCAGTTTTTGGCCGAGTAGACGACATTACAAACTTACATTTCTCAAACTTGATCTGAATTGTTTAGGGGTCACTTCAGACGCCTGGCCAAACCAAAATATATAAAATTTTGTAAGGTTAAATATATAAATATGGTCACTAACTCAGGAGCGATAGGGAAACGTGTTCTACATCCTTGTCTTCCAACAGTGCCCCCCCACACTACGGGAGGTTTGACGTAATTCAAGAAGTTTACTGGCCACCCCTCTCCCGGACACCGGAGAATCAAATACCTTCCTCACCTCTGCCATGAAATCCTCCAGATGACAACAAATGGTGGATTGTTGCTCCCAAACTGCCATAGCCCAGGAGAGCACCCTTGCTGACTTTAGCGTAATAATATTTGCTATCTTCGACGGGTCCGAAGGAAACGAAGATGGCTGCAGCTCAAAAATAAGGGAGCATTGAGAAAGAAAACCCTGGCAAGTTCCAGGATCTCCAGAATATCGCTCCGGAGGAGGTAAGCGGGGTTCTCGGGGAGTCGGGGTAGGCTGTACAAACCCACCACTGATAGTACTGGGTGGTTGGGAGGTCTCAGAGGGCTAAATCATGATAGCCTTGAACCCTTGGTCGTGACGTTCCGTCAAGGAACGAAGCCCTTCCAAAAGGTCCAGCAGTAGCTCCTCATGTCTCCCTGCACGGAGACAGTATAGCGGAGCTGGTCCAAGTCTGCTGGGTCTGTCATGGCCAGTTTGTACTATAAGGGCACAAGCCGAGACCCAGATGCAGACACAGGAAGCAGATGGTTTGAGTCTTTGATATTTATTACATCCAAAAGGGGTAGGCAAGAGAATAGTCGTGGACAGGCAAAAGGTCAAAATCAGTTCAGAGTCCAGGAAGTACAGTGTGGCAGACAGGCTCGAGGTCAGGCAGGCAGGTAGGTACAGAGTCCAGAAAACAGGCAAGGGTCAAAACCGGGAGGACTAATTAAAGAGAATAGAAAAGGCAGGAGCACGGGAAAAACATGCTGGTTGACTTGGAACATACAAGACGAACTGTCAAAGAGAGACAGGAAACACAGGGATATATACATCAGGGATAACAAGCGACACCTGGAGGGGGGTGGAGACAATAACAAGGACAGGTGAAACTGATCAGGGTGTGACAGCCAAGACAGTCATGAAGGGGGCACAACAAAAACATATATTTGCCATGGGTCCTCAGATCCTCAAAAAGTTATACAGATGCACCACCGAGAGCATGGTTGTATCACTGCCTGGTATGTCAACTGCTTGGCCTCGGAGCGCAAGGCACTACAGAGGGTAGTGCGTATGGCCCAGTACATCACTGGGGCTAAGCTGCCTGCCATCCAGGACCTCTACACCAGGCGGTGTCAGAGGAAGGCACTAAAAATTGTCAAAGACACCAGCCACCCCAGTCATAGACGGTTCTATCTACTACCGCATGGCAAGCGGTACCAGAGCACCAAGTTTAGGATCAAAAGGCTTCTCAACAGTTTTTACCCCCAAGCCACAAGACTCCTGAACAGGTAATCAAATGGCTACCTGGACTATTTGCATTCTGTGCCCCCCCCAACCCCTCTTTTACGTTGCTGCTACTCTCCGTTTATCATATATGCATAGTCACTTTAACTATACATTAATGTACATACTACCTCAATTACTCCGACTAACCGGTGCCCCCGCACAGTGGCTACAATCTGCATTGTGTCCCGCCACCCACCACCCCCTCTTTTATGCTACTGCTACTCTCTGGTTATTATCTATGCATAGTCACGTTAACTCTACCTACATGTAGATTACCATTACCTCAATTACCTGGAGGAACCGGTGCCCCCGCACATTGACTCTATACCGATACCCCCTGTATATATATAGCTTTGCTACTGTTATTTTACTGCTGCTCTTTAAATCATTTGTTTTTTTTTACTCATCTATTTTTTACCACTTATTTTTCTTAAAACTGCATTGTTGGTTAAGGGCTTGTAAGTAAGTTCATTTCACTGAAAGGTCATTTCACTGTTGTATTCAGTGCATGTCACAAATACAATTTGATTTGTTTATTCTATCAGAAAGGCAAAATAAAGTCACAAATTTGCACACTCTATTTATACAAACAAATCAAACCAGCTCTTGTACCAACCCCACTGTCAGAGAGATGGGTGCACATTTTAATTCCAAAACAACATTCACATCATGGCACTGTGTGTGTGTGTTGCACTGAGAGTATTTGGATAGAGAAACCACACCAGGTGCTCATTCCGATGCCAGCTGAAGAACTGGAGAGACAACTATCAACCATCTAAACAGACAGCAGTGTAAACAGACAGCAGGGAAAGAACACACAGCACGCATAGACTAGTTCACCCGTAGTCCTATCTCACAGATGGAAAGATCCTGCTTAATTCAACTGTTCATGTGAAATCAACAGACTTTGAGATCAGTAAACAAATAGACACATCTACACGTGACGTTATAATGTACATAATCTCATCTGGAATACGTACATACCATATAGCCGGGCCCTACTACATCCTGATCCTCCATAGACAGGCTGAAAAGTGTATACTGAAAAAAAAAGGGGGGGGGGGGGGGGGCAGTAGGCCTATTTAGTACAATCTGATAATAACATCAAATTGTCAATAAAATAACGTGGTTATTCAATCTGGAATTGAACAATAACATGTAGCCTAATAAAAGGTATTGAACAGGCATCGCTATAATTAATCTTAAAATCGGAGATTGACGAGGTTAGAGGCGTGCGTGACGCGTGTAGCTGTGGCAGACACTCGTCGACGGAGAATGGGCGAGAGAGAGCGCGCAGGGGAGGAACTAAAATTAAAAAAAGTTTAACTAAAAATGGCTTCCTTGTCTTTGGAGTCTGCAGAACAATCTGAGAATAGCACGGAGAATCCTACCCAAGAGGCCGCTCCCGTGAAAGAGGAGACGGATCCGGATGAAGTTTCGGAACAATTGCTAAAAACTTTTCAGAACTCGGCGCTTAGCTTTTCGACCGATCAAGTAGCATGTCTGTGCGAAGCCCTTCTACAGGCAGGCAATGTGGATCGCCTGTGGAGATTCCTATCAACCATCCCTCCTTCGGCCGAGCTGCTACGTGGCAACGAGACGTTGCTCAAGGCCCAGGCACTGGTCTCTTTCCACCGGGAAGAATTCAAGGAGCTGTACGCAATATTGGAAAGCCACGACTTCCACCCGAGCAACCATGGGTTCCTGCAGGACCTCTACTTGCAGGCGCGCTACAAGGAGGCGGAGAGGTCCCGAGGTCGTAGCCTGGGCGCCGTGGACAAGTATCGGCTTCGGAAGAAGTTTCCCCTGCCGAAAACAATCTGGGATGGAGAGGAAACGGTATATTGTTTCAAGGAGAAGTCTCGCAATGCACTGAAAGAGTGTTACAAAAGCAACAGGTACCCCACTCCAGACGAGAAGAAAAACTTGGCCAATGTGACTGGACTCTCCCTCACGCAAGTCAGCAATTGGTTCAAGAATCGACGGCAGAGAGACCGAACCCCGTCTGGTACCAACAGCAAAAGGTAGGCTATGCATTCCTTTCTACATTTGTAACCAAATACCCCATTAAAACCTTCCATGCACGATTGCATGTCAAACATCTATGTCAATGTGGTTCGTTTTATAATGAACACAATTGTTTATGTACAGTGTCATTTGCAGAGTTGTTTATTTTTAGCCAGGCAGCCAGACTATGGGAGTACATGTAGCCCATACTGCTGCACACGGCACACACTAAGATATTGATTCATTTGACACACAATGTTCACCGAAATTCTCCTGATCAGATAGGTAAGAGTGACATATATGGATCTGTCAACTGCAATATTATTTTTAGTGCTCCAAACATATTTTGTGTGATGCAGACTTTTCTGAACCATGGTCTCGACTGTGTGGTTAATCTCAACTGTATGGTTCATGTTCGAGATATTTAAATCAAATTCTATCAATCCCTGCAAGAACTACATTTCAGTGCAAGGTCTACACCTTGTTGTATTCGGCGCACGTGACAAATAAACTTTGATTTGATGTTTATGAATGACAGCACGCATGAACTCTGACTGTGATGACGCCACACATGTCGTAGAGAGCACGACTGGGAGCAAGAGCATGTTGCTTTGTTGTGAAATGTGAGATCCGGGCGCCCATTGTGGCTCAAGTTTCCTGAAATCCTGCACCGCAAAGTCTCCCGGCGGACCTCTGCGCGCTCCCGAGACCCTGCACCGCTGGGAGAGCAGGGGGGAAACAGAGACCGAAAGAGAGAGGAAATGGTGTAGGTGTTGGGGAACAAAAGGAGAAAATAATATATTTCAAACCGTAAATGTCTTCAGCTCTCCTGTGCCCCGTTTGGCGTGCACATTTAAAAACCCAGTACTTTTTAAAATGTTTTATTTTTTTATATATTTTTTATACTGTTGTGTGTATAGGTTACATACAGTATGCTAGTTTTGGCCAGGGAAGTTGGCAGTTTCCAAAGCTACACAGGAAATTGGGGTTTTCGTGTGTCAGTTGTTGATGTCCTTTATTCCCATGTGTGGAGAAATAAAAACAGAATGCTGATCATC
The DNA here is from genome assembly GCF_013265735.2 of Oncorhynchus mykiss. NCBI lineage: Eukaryota > Metazoa > Chordata > Actinopteri > Salmoniformes > Salmonidae > Oncorhynchus > Oncorhynchus mykiss. The sequence goes on along the minus strand of NC_048588.1, from coordinate 3,186,794 downwards.
CCCCATGCAGTCCAGTCTTCATCTTTATATCTAGGGGCTGTGGTGACTGGGGACAGTAAATCAGTTGTCCATTGTTCTCTGTGTGACCCACACTGCTTCAGTGCACCAGGATATTTCAGGACATACACATCACAATACGGTGTCAACCATAGGATCAAAGGAGAGATTGTCACTGACGGTTATTGATTTACCATATGTTATGTGTATTGTAACATTCTGACCCCTTTCCCCTCTTTTTTTTTCCGTTCCATCGGGCAATCCTTGCCCTCTACTCCCCCTTTTTCTTCCATAAGCTGTCTCTTTTCATTGTCTCACTCCCCCCACGGTTCACTCACCTTATCGTTCTCCTCTGCTCCTCCCCTGTGTTTCCTCAGTGAGTCCGATGGCAACCACAGCACAGACGATGAGGGTGACGACATTTCAGACAAACTAGAGGACATTGTGGGCTCCACAGCCTCCATCATCTCCCTCTCTGGTACCCCCTGCAGCACTGGGGGCCAGATCTTCCTCAACGGGGCTGGTGGGTTCCTCGCCGCCTCCCACCCCTTACTCCTCAATAGGGGCTCCCTGATCTCCGGGGCAGGGGGTGGCGTCATCATCAACGGGCTGACCCTGAGCGATGGTCACACGGTTACCCTCAGCCCCATATCGGCTAACTCGCCTCTTCTCTTCAATGGAGCGCAGGTCATATCCAAAAGCAGTGCGGTTGTGCAGGATATGGGTCTGGAGGGCCAGGGGGTTACAGCCATGGAGGCCCAGCCCAGCTCGGTCATCTCCGTCCCCCTGACAGAGGACTGTAAGATGGACAATGTTAGCCTGACGAACCCCTCGACTATCCCCACCCTGGACTTCATCAATGTCCCAGAGGGGATGGTTCTCAAAGCCGAGGACATCCAGACAGTCTCTCCTTCCCCCTCTTCCTCCTTGTCTTCCCCCTCAACATTCTCCCCCACCTCCCTCCCCTCCCTGGTTCTGACTCAAAATGGCCACCTCTCCGACACCCTCCCGGTCTCTAAGTCATCCCCGGGTGTGGTCTCCAGCCCTGTAGTGAGCCTCCCCAACCAGCAGGGGGAGTATGTTGTGTTTGCCACAGCTGGTTCTCAGCTCACCCCCTCCAGCTCCATCTGCCAGGTGGTGTCATCCTACAGCTACTCCAGCCCACAAGTATTCTCCCTGCCTCAGGTGGTGCCCTCCATCCAGGGTGTCCCTGTATCCCAACTGGTCCAACACAACCCTGGAGGCCAGTGTCCCCAGTTAGTCCCTGTCCCCCCCACCTCCCTCCCCCAGGGCACCCTCTCCCAGTTCCAGGGCCACCAGACTCTGAACATTGCCCCCCACCTCGCCCAATCCCTCCCCCAGCATCATACTGGTTCCTCTACATTGGGAGCGGGATCCACCATCCTCTCCCTGTCCCAGCTCACCAATGGACAGCTCCCCCAGGGACTCACACTCCAGTTGGGTGACCAGACCTCAGCTACGATCCCCACTCTGACACAGATCCAGTCCCCACTAGGCCATCCCCAGATCATCTCCTCCCCTACCCAAGTGGTTCCTGTCTCCCAGTCCAAAGAGACAACCCCAGCTCAGTTGGTTTCCCTGCCCCAGCTGGTGCCTGTCTCCTCCGCGGGACAACTCTCCTTCCCTCAGGTCGGCCCAGCCACCCCTTCTCTATCTGGAGGTGCTTTCCAGATCCTAGCCTCGGCCACTGGTGGTGGGATGCCTCAGGGGCCCTTTAGGATAAACCAACTGGGACCCCTCCAGACTGTAGGCCCCCCGACCAGCATGGCTCCTAGTGTCCAGCTCCTCAACTCTGGGGTCATTCAGCTCCCCTCCGCCTCGCCAGGTAACTTAAGACTCGGACACACGGTGACGACTGTCGATAGGTAGTGTCGGCAGTCAACTTTTTTGTTGTTCACATCATATAGATCAACCGCTGATCAGATCACTGGAACACTCCAAAACACAAGATGGCAGTAGCTTTTCTTTTTAAGCTTTGTTTGGCTTTTGCTAACTGGCAAATGGTGATGCTAAAATTAGCTAGCAAGGGAACTGGCACTGGCCATATGGGATAATGGAGAGTGAATAACATTTAATAATTCATCTTGCTAGCTCAAACTCTAGGCAGCACTCTGACTTCTCCCTACAGTTTCAGTCATTAGCTTCGCCCACGACTACCCCGTGAAGAATGCTGTGTTTTTAACACTTAGAAACGTCAAATCATCGCTTGCAGCACGGCTTTTCGAAACACATGGCCCTTATCTTTCATCAGCGAGAAAGAACCCTTCAAATAAAATAAATCGAATTATTGTAGCAATTCTGTCCAAATCCATACAGCTGTGTGCGCCTCCATCCGACGACACTACATTTCCTGCTTCACTTCCCGAGTGACACTTACACACGGGTGTTTGGAGCATGCTAAAATGGCTAATTAGCGCAGGTCGCCTCTTGTGTTCTGTAAACAAGCATTGTAACATGGAGATATGGAAACACTAACTTTAACCCTATCCAGTTGAGTATCAATTAAACCTTTTTTTTGTTTTTTTAGAAAGTTATTTATCGCCGATATGAAATATAAGGTTCCTTATACTTCCAAAACCGTATCACGAGTGACAATGTTTAGATTGAACATCTGGGCTCTTTACCAAAGTCCCCTTGTACAGAAGACACCTTCATCCAATGACTCTTCTGTGTAATGTAATGGAACTGAGAGTCATGATCGCTAGATAGCTAGCTTGGTAAAGCAGCTAATGTTGTGTGCATTGTTCTGCACTTAACCACCCCATGTGTTTCATATGAAGTGTTGTGTGACTGCCTGGCTTAGTTGGCAAGCTAACGTGGGGCGGATATCTTGTGCCTTTTAAAAAAAAAAAAAGGTTTTGTCGACACACTCCTTTTCAGAGAAGCATCCCAAAATGGCGTCTGGAGTATGAGTGGACGTGTGGAAAGGAGTGGATGTGTGAAGTGCTCTGCCATAGGTTAGGCGGTTTTGATCGAGTGGTGTTTTTTTTTTGTCCCTCCTGTTTCTTACCGTGCTACTACCGTACATTAGAGCTATAATACCGCCAGAGATTCAACTTCTGTTTTGAAGCCAGAGGAGGAGTCTGATTTCACTGTTAGTTTTCCATAAATAATTGTTCATTTTCTGTTGTAATTGACGATTTTGTTTATTTTTTTAAATTTAAAAGTGTTGAGGGGTGTACTGTTGCTTGGTGCGTTTTATATGTGCGTGCTTACTGACCGTCCCCCTGATATTAGGTAGCTTCTTCTCACGCCGTTGCCGGACAGTAGTGCTGGTCAAGCAGGAGCGAAAGGCACTGTCCTGGTTGTGTTTCCGTTCATGCCCTCCCCATTGCATAGGCTTTATTTTCACGTATCAATATTAGTTATTTCTTGTGTAGGTTTGCTATCCTACTTGAAATAAAATCATAGGAGGGGGGCCATGTTAGCTACCACTGGTGACACAACCATGGTATCACGGGCAGAACCACCCAAATATTGGTCTCGGGTCGGCAGGCAAGCCCATACAACACTGGTGCCCCGATCGCCGGCTTATTGATTCGTCGTGCAGCCCAATCAGCCACGCAAAATGGTCTTGAGTGGCAACAAATCTGCCCAGTTATCTGATTCGCTTTCCACACACCCACTCCTATCGAAGCATCCACTCGCCCATACTCCGGTCCCCATATTGGACTGCAGCTACCCATAGTTGCCTTTTCGGATCCCCCACAGGGGGTCCGTGCACTCTGATTGGCTCAGAGGAAAGTTGTGTTGAAACAGCAGGTTCGTCAGTATCAGATCGGTACGCAACAGGTTGTCTTTTGTTCTAGCAAGATAAGGAAAGCCTCATACTGTGCTATCGGCAGTCAATCTTCTCTGTGTGTCTGACCTATTACTAAGTAATTTGCTTTTTAGGGCAAATTTAGCTATCTCAATGTTGGTGATGAACTGCTAACAAATATTGTTTTCACTACTACTTCCTCTCTTCTACCTCTCCTCTGTCCTGTAGGGAATCTCCTCTATGGTGGAAGCCCCATCCTGAGTTACCAGAACGGCAAGCTGATCCTAACTATTCCGGCTGGCATCCAGTTTGGCAGCCTGCCCATGAAACCCGTCCCTGAGGCTTCTACCCACCCCACCAACGGAGTAGGCCCCGGACTCACACTCAACCCTGTCATCCACCCTACACCTACCCTCATCCCAGTCTCCACCTCTGTCTCAACCTCCAACACCCTCCAGACGTCCCCCCTCTGCTTCATCAACTCCTCTCCGCTCTACTGCACTCATGAGACGGGTGTCCCCACCAACCAGCCCCACTCCACCACCTCCCCACACACCCTGGACCTCTCTGCCACTCACACTCCTCCCAATGCCCTCACCCCAGAGAGCATGCTCTCCCTCAGCCCCATGTGCAGTGGAGTGACCCCCACCACTCAGCTCTCCCACACCACCTGGAGCCCTGTCCCCCTCTCCACCTCTGCCAGCCTGACTATGTTTGACGTCCGTGGGAAGGGGGATCTTCCCGAGGATCCGGCTCTGCTGGGCCTACCTGGAGGCGAGGCACTGCTACTGGGGAGCCCCTCTCCGGAACAGGATGTGGACAGGGTGTCGCCATTGGGGGACCCAGAGGAAATGGATGGAGAGCCCAAGATCCTCACCCAGCTACAATCAGTCCCTGTGGATGATGAGTTGGGGCTGTAATCCAGTCCCAGTCCCCCCCAACCCACATCACCATAAACTCAGTCAGCAAGACTATATGTTACAGAACAACCTCAGTGCTCCCTTGGATAGGTTTCATTGAAGAGTGGACTGGCTTTGACTCGTATGAGAAATGTGCTTTGACTCAAAAAAATCCTAGGCGATGATCCTTTTGGATAAACCGTCACGGGATAGGCTGATTGTATGCAACATGGAATTACCTGGAGGATGGCCTTGCATATAGGCTAGCCTGTTACACAACTGTCCACTGCTTGGTTTCCACAGTTTTAGAACTCTTATACTGTTGTCGTCTGCCTCCCATAAGCCAAGAGCCCTTCCTGTGTCACAAAATCCAGTCCGAGACAAAATGGAGGAGCTGGCACGGTTCCTTTTACTCGGCATCAAGTTAATTTCTAAGGACATTCTGCGGCTTTTATGCACAGACGTGCCCGTTTCAGCCAATACTATTTGTACTACAAGGGAATGAATGCCTTGGGTTTTAGTTGGCGTTGGGTTGAGCGGTACGCCACGGCCAGGTTGTCTTGTTTAAGTCTCTAAACTCCGCCAAATGCAGACGCAGCCAAGCATTAAGTCCTGTTGAAGTTGGACTGTGTGGTTCTGAATGGCTGTTCACTTTGGTGCTGCTGAGTATTGCACAGTTTAGCCTCAGTGAACGCAAACAGAAAGTGGGCTGACCGTGACACCAGAAACCCCCGAACACTCTAGCATCGAGCTGGACTGTGTACTCCTCTCTGTCAGCAGTGTCACCGCGCCAAAGGGCACAGGCTCCTCATTTAACTACAGGTTGGCATGCATGCTAAGCTCTGTCACATCTGAGGTCTGTAGGAGGGAATGGAGTCACCTGGGAATTTTTTTGAAAACAAACTTTTTTTATTTTATTTTTTACTCTATGCAATCAATGCATGGTCCTCTGTAAATATGACCATGTGACATGTATTACATATGTAAGCCAGTCTAATTAGGATAGACCAAGCTTTAGTGAAGACAGGTTTCATACACTGTCTAACGCGCGTGTACACTACACACTCTGCTTGACCACATGGTGCGATATTTGCGCCACAATCGTACACTACTACAAATTGTCCGATTTTATTTTTATTTTATCTTACTTTTATGGGTTTGAGCTCGACCTAATATAAGTGCCTTGTTATCTAGTTGCTGAGGTTGATGGGCCAGTGTGGGTTTTACTGCCTTTGGATCTTCAAAGTGAAGAATGTGTTCTACTCTTCACAAAATGAAGCACCATTGAGACAAGCAACTTCCCACGTTGATGTCGAATTTGAGTTTTGTAATAACCTGTATCCCTCGCGAACTCCAGAGAAACGTAACGTGGCGCCCTTGGTTTGTACGGCCGTTGCTCTTTTAGCATCACTAACGCCTACCATGACATAATCACCATTGAGAACTCCCTGCTCATTGTACGTTTTGCACATTTCGTCCGTGTCATGTTTACGCCTAAGGTGATGGCCAGATTCTATTCTGTAAAACCTGCTGCCTTATTCTCTGTTCTTGACGAATTGCACTCACTGATCTGAAGGGACGGGATAGGTCGAATTAGCTGGTTAGGTTGAGTTTCAAACAGCCTCTGTCTATCCTGATATCAGCAACAGTGAGTCACGAAGCGCTGAGAGCAGGTGACAGGTCTCCTAGAATGGAATGGTATCCAGCGAGACTCGGTGCAGTTGTTCTCGCCATAAACGTACAGTACTCGCCATCTCTCCATAACCAAAACACAGATGGCAGTTCTCTGGCCAACAGTAAAACCACGCTATTCTTCAGTGTCACTCCCAACTGTTGTGTTTTTTATATTTGTGTGTTTTTGTTTATTTTCTGTGTGTATTTAAAGCATGTATTTAAAGCATGTATCAATCATTTTCTAGTAGTAACTTTGAATACTTTGAATGGGAGAGGAACAAAACGAGCAGTCCTTGTAGAAGTAGAACACATGGACAAAGGAAAAAGCATCAATGGACCTTCCCAGGGGATGGCTGGTTGGACAGTCTCAATGTGTAGCTAATGATAATCACCACTTCTCAAATGATATTATACACTTCTACAATCTGAATAGGATGTTAATACCCATCAAAGGTATGTTACATGTTGAGTTTTTAAATTGTTTTTAATCGATGTTTGGAAATGTTTTGTTGGTTCTAAGGCATTTTCTTTCCATACGATACAGTGCATGAGTTTGAGCCTAAAGGGAATGTGTGTTCATGTTTGTTTTTGTTTGTGTAGCCCACCACTTGTCTACATGTAGTGTTTTTTTGTTGTTGTTTTTTTAGTGTGTGGTGCTCCAATGGCTGTTCGTGTCAGGTGCAGGAATTTGTAACACACACACAACCTCCAGCTGAGTTATCCAAAGATGTACTTTTTAAGTGAGTAAAGGGATTATTAGATTTAAAAAAAAAACATTTGAGGTTGGTTTTATACTGAAAGGTATTTTATTTTTTATATGCAGTTTTGTGATATTCTAATAAACTATATAAAGAAAATATTTTATTTCTTTTTGGGGTGATTTTTGTGAATGCTTCTATTTAAATCTCCCATGTGAGATTTATGGGTCATGGGGGAACAAACTATTGAGTGCCTACACTACCAAACCACGTTAGAAGCGCTTTTGCAATTTGGTTAGTAAATTAGATTTAAATACGCTTGTTTGAACAACACAATCCTGCTTTCTCTCTGGATGAATGCTTTCTCTGTTGTGTACCCAATCAGGTATGTCTGTTTTTGTAACCCCTATGCTCTCAGGTTACCTGAGTTCAACATTGCCAGGGCGGAGACAGGGTATGAATAAGGAGATATATATATATATATATACACACGTTCATACAGACTTATTCACCCGACTGCAGCTAACATTCTCTACAGGCTCTCAAGCTATCGATAAAACATTTCCCTTCAGAGAGTTGTGAAAGGTCACAGAGGTAGGCCAACTAACCTTTTGACCTCTCGTCGTGCGTGGGCTCCATCTCCGTGGCAATGGTCTTCTCAGCAGAACAAGTGGCGTGTGTGTGCGAGGTCCTTCTGCAGAGCGGACGCATGGAGAGCTTGACTGGCTTCCTCCGCACTCTTCCCCCCTCTTCCTCCTCTTGCCTGGGGGGTCTGGAGAGCGTCCTGAAGGCACGGGCTGCCGTGGCCTTCCATCTGGGGCGCTTCTCGGACCTCTACGCCCTCCTGGAGGGCTTCCCCTTCTCCAATCGCAGCCACCCCCTGCTGCAGCAGCTCTGGCTGAGGGCACACTACCTGGAGGCCGAGTGCCAGAGAGGGCGCCCCCTTGGGGCTGTGGGGAAGTACCGCGTACGCCGTAAGTTTCCCCTGCCAAGAACCATCTGGGATGGAGAGGAGACTAGCTACTGCTTCAAGGTACAGTGAATTAAATCTGCAACGTTTGAGTTAATATTTAATATTTTACTGCTTCAGAACATTTTTGCAACAAAATGTCCCTAGGGACTTAGGGGCTCTTGGTCCATAATTAAGCTAAGTCCCTAGGGACATGTTGCCAAAATGTCACATAATATATGTTATAGGTCTTGGTCCATAATTAAGCTATCTATAACATATGTGTTGCATCTGAGTTTAGACTAGACAAAAAAGATGAGGGGAGGAAGGCTCTTGTGGAGTCAAGATGGTGTATGTCAAGACAAAAGGACTTTTCTACCTGGAACTCAAGTCTAAAGTGTCTTACTCTGTCTGCTTCAAATGTACTGAACGGTGCAAATGAAGGAAAGGAAATGAGCAGAGGCCTCTTACGGCTACCATGAACTTTAAATCATTATCCTACTTGTTTCATCAATCTGAAGTGAATGTTCCTCTTTATAGGAGAAATCCCGGAGTGTGCTGCGCGAGTGGTATTACCATAAACCGTACCCTTCACCACGTGAGAAACGAGCGCTTGCAGCCGCCACCGGTCTCACCACCACCCAGGTGAGCAACTGGTTCAAGAACAGACGGCAACGGGACCGAGCAGCTCACAGTACTACCGGGTGAGTCTTCACCTTCTCTGCTCTCCCTCGAATACGTTTCATGAGAAAATGTTCATCCCTCCTTTAATTTCAAATGTTTGTCTGGCAGTCAATACTCTGTTTTTGCTTTAGGACAGTATTACATTTCATTTTGCTGTGGACCACCACTGCCCTCTTTTGGCATGACCAGAGAACTGAAATGTGCTCTCTCTTCTCTCAGGGAACAGGAAGCTTGTGGACCACTTATTGGCTCCAACAGAAACCCAGGAGCAGTATACCCGTCCTCTGACAATGACCTTTCATCTCCAGGCACCCCCAGTCCCCCCTTCTCCTGCCCCCAACCCCCACCTCCTGAGCCATATGGGTGGGGGACAACTCTGAACCTCTCCACTACCTGAGCCATTATGTATAGTATGTTCACTTCAGAGGCAATACTATTCAGTTGTCTAGCCAGAAATGTGAGAGAATGATCTTTTTTAGTAACTTAGTGACACCCTGTATCCAAAATGGTTAAGCGTTTTAAATCTGAAAAAATAAAAGGCAGTTTAATAGAAAAGTTGTCACCTAATCATTGACACAAGTATATGTAAATCATGTTTAAAACGCAGCACTCTGGCAAGATGTGCTGAATGATACCACTCCCATAGCTAAAACCAAGACATGCCTGACACCTCTTGGGGAGAAGTAATGCATACGGAAGATATCCAGTGACAGTACAACCAAAGGCATTGACAACCATTTTAATGTCGCCCATTGTTACGTTTCTTCATGTTTTCAGTCACTGCCATGCTCTGTGAATATAACCTTCAATGTCATCTGTGAGCTTACTGCACGAAACCAAGTCTCAAATCTGACATTCACAGAAATCAATTGTTGGCAAAATCACAACTGATGATCATGATTATATAGCATTAAAAAAAAGGTTTAAATCAGTGTGGTCTTTATCCTTAAGAACGTCAATGAGAATATAATTCAGAGAAAGGCATCTTCCAGTTTTTTTTCATGAATGTGTACCATCAAGTGTTTTCTGTGATCCAAGTTGCCAACATCTAGCAATGTAACTTAATGGTAGTTCTGCTCTCAGATCAATGCGTCTACGAGTCTGTTGGTTTCAGTGGATGGAACATCCATCTGCCCCTAGTCTTTTGCAATGTCAGGGCGAAACTGTCCCCAATCCCATCTGTGTATTTCCTACACTGGTTAAAAGGTTTCTAGGTAATCTATTGGTTCTTATTTATGGTTAGAAGCCCAGGTACTCAGCCAGAACCTTGGTGAGGTTCTCCACTGTGGGCTGGTGTATGTTCTCCTCAGTGTCATCCAGTGTGTACCAGAACAGGGGGAAGGGGGTGGCAATGACGTGAAGCACATGAACACCTGAGTTGGTGTGAAAGAAAAAAATAAATGCAGGATTGAAAGTATTTCATAAGACAAAATTCCATCAGCTGGGGCGACGCAGTCTTAGTGTGTCTGTCTGTATATGAGCACACCCTCTCACCTTAATGCAGGAAGGGGATGTAATTGATTGTCACCACAGCCTGCAGTAGGTTGGTGTGTGTGGAGCCTAGTGGGTGGGGTGTGTGTGCCATGCCCTCTGCCAGGTGCCTCGATCCGTAGAGAGTGGCTGTCCACTCCTCAAATGACTCCTCTCCGTCAAAAAACACTAGTTGGAGGGTTACAGCAGATGCCTGCAGAGAGAGAGGGAGGGGGAGGTGGTCGTGTTTAATAGCAGAAGATGGGAAAGAGAGAGGGGTGAATTCTCTGCTCTGTGCCAACTGGTAACCAAGTCAAGGCTAAGGCAACATTTCATCACATCTCATTTCCCAGCAACAACGTCACTCTTGCAGTTGATTGGTCTTTTTGTGTGAGGCTGCAATGATGTCGCAGTTTGGCTGTGTGACTACCAAGATCTGTCTCAGGTGGGGGCGGGGCATTGCACTGCTAAACAGAGGATTCTGCGGCTAAAAACAGGGCTGCTCTCTGCAAGGCTACAGTCAGCACCTTATACTCTACACTGCAGAGAGAGAGGGGACAGAGAGCAGGGAGAGAAACCCAGCTACTCAGCATCTCTGTTCTTTCCATTGCAGTCTTTATTCTGTGTTTCTGAGTAAACTGCCTGAAATCAGACACTGATGTAAGGTTATGACCACAATGTTAGGGCTCGTTGTGTTAGTGAATTTTGTTTGCTGCCAACTTGGGATGGGTGTGCTTTGAACATTTGACCGTTTCTCATAAAAATCTCCTTTACTGACTAAACTGATAGATAAATAGATATCAAATGCGGTCCCTGGAAATAAATTGATGGACATAACAGGACACCTGCTGATTGAGAGCAGGGACACAGGGGTCCAGGGGCAGGACTTTGGAGTCATAGTGGCAGGTCAGTAGCAGCCTGCGAGGGGCCCCGGGGTCAAGGGTCGCGATGATGTTGGAGAAGGTGACCTGTCCCCGAGGCGTTGGCGACAGGAAAGAGTCGAGTTCCACTGTCCAGCTTTATTGGGAGTTGAACATTTATCGATATCATGACTGTCGATGGTTAACCTACTCTTCCTTATCTAAAATATTTTGTTCTCAAATATATTGAAATACATTTATGCAGTAACTGCCATGGTTTGTAATTTCTGTAGCCTCTCACTCAACTGAAAACATCTAATCCACTGATAACCCAACTTGCTTTTTTGGATCCAGGTTTTCGTTGAGGCAAGGGTTTATTTTAAAGGCGCTGTCCCTGCCTGACAGATCTTACAAAGCCGTGATACGTTAAATACCTATCAGCTAACTACTGAACAAAAATATAAACGCAACATGTAAAGTGTTGACCCCATGTTTCATATGCTGAAATAAAATATCCCAGACATTTTCCATAACCACAAAAAAGCTTATTTCTCTCAAATGTTCAGATTTGTTTACGTCCCTGTTAGTAAGCATTTCTCCTTCGCGAACATAATCCATCAGCCTGACAGGTGTGGCATATCAAGAAGCTGATTAAAACAACTAGATCAATACACAGGTGCACCTTGTGCTGGGGACAATAAAAGGCCACTCTAAAATGTGCAGTTTTGTCATACAGTACAACGCCACAGATGTCTCAAGTTTTGGGCGACCGTGCAATTGGCATGTTGACTGCAGGAATGCCCACCAGAGCGGTTGCCAGATAATTTAATGTTCATTTCTATACCATAAGCCGCCTCCCTCGTAGTTGTAGAATTTGGTAGTATGTCCAACCGGGCTCACAACCGCAGACTACACGTATGGTGTCGTGTGGGCAAGCGGTTTGCTGTCAAAGTTGTGAACACAGTGCCTTGCAGTGATGTTATGGTATGGGCAGGCATTAGCTATGGACAATGAACACAACTGCATTTTATTGATGGCAATTTGAATGCAGAGATACCGTGACGAGATCCCGAGGCCCATTGTCTTGCCATTCCATAATGCACAGCCCCATGCTGCAAGGATCTGTAGACAATTCCTGGAAGCTTACAATGTCCCCGTTCTTCCATGGCATGCATACTCAGACATGTATCCCATTGAGCATGTTTGGGATGCTCTGGATTGACGTATGACAGCGTGTTACTATTCCCGGCCACATCCAGCAACCGAAGAGGAGTGGGACAACATTACACAGGCCACAATAAACAGCCTGATCAACTCTATGTAAAGGAGATGTGTTGAGGCAAGTGGTGGTCACACCAGAAACTAACTGGTTATCTGATCCACGCCCCCTACCTTAAGGTATCTGTGACCAACAGATGCATTTGTGTATTCTCAGTCATGTGAAATCCATAGATTAGGGCCTAATTGAATCTATTTCAATTGACTGATTTCCTTATACGAACTGTAACTCAGTAAAAATCGTTGAAGTTGTTGCATGTGGCGCTTATTTTTGTTCAGTGTACACGTTATAGCAATCTGTCAGCCGATGACGTAGCACGCACCACATTGTTGTCCCTTCTATCCACTCGCATTCCTGTTCCATTTAGTTCCATTCAGTGTTTCATTTGAGGATTCAGTCGATACATTGTATGCCCCAGGTCACACGCCAATAACTCTAGCAGACCCACAACCTGTTAATGTGATCAAATAAGTTAAATACCATTGCCAGGAAAGATAAAAAATGATTCCATCATTGTGAAAGTTTTTTTTTTTTAATATATGTTCTTATAAAACAATGAAAACAATTTACACTTTTAAATGTACAGTCATTGATACAACATCCCCCAGAAAAACAACGTTCAACCGTAAGTTTTCGTCGATGCATAAAGATCCCCCATTGCCTCATGCAGAACGCACCAACACAGAAAAACAATTGAAATCAGCCTTGAACAAAGATTTAAAAGTCAAACAGCAATACATAGAAATAAAAAACACGGTGCCCTCTTCATTTCACTATTTTGTCTTTTTCAGGTTGCAAAAGTGGCCAAAAATAAATTATACAAATATTAAAACATAAAAAATAAAAAAAATCATATAATTGATCAATTTACCAAGTTTCGGTATTACCATTTCTGATTTGTGCACGTGCAACATCGATGCACCGAGCTCTGTTCAACATGTATAACTGCAGTTTGCTTAAAATCAAATATATCAAAACTAAATCCTCAAAAACACCCGTACCCCTCCACACACACACACAAATAAACAAAATAAAGATTAAGACATTGAAGATAACAACATCACAGCACATTTGCTGAGCTTCAGTGATAACATGAGTGTGTAGGGTTGTTTCAGTTGCTCTTGGTTTCGCCCAAGACGAGATGATTTAACTGGCTGGAGGAGGATGGGCAGCTTACAGGACACAGGGAGGCAGACTACAACAGCGTCTGTGGATGGGGCAGTGATGAGCAAATACCAGAGATGGTGAGATGAAGAGAAACGGGGACAGAGATGTCTGTATACATGTTGCTCTTATCTAAACGTAATGTCTCTCAACAATGTACAGATGTATTTGAAAGAGTGTGTGTGTGGGGGGGGGGGGGGGGGGGGGCAGTGTTGAGTAGTGTGTTTTGTATGTTTGTGTGCCACATGCGTGTGAATGTCCACTGATCCAGCCACAAAAGGGTTGACACCGTCCAGGTACATGCCCACACACAAAACAATACATAGTACAGTTCTTAAAGGGGGTGTCTGAAAGGTCCTGAGAGTAGTGAGGGTAAGAAAGGATTCCAGTTGAGGCAGGGCAGAAGGTTCCTGAAAAGAGGGGGTCTGTGATGAAAGGGTACTTAACTGTGCTCGGGGCTTACGTTTACTGGAACGGAGACCAGACCCTTTTATCATTTTTGTGAATGGATGTGGCCCAAACGAGAATTGGAACCCCCACCCCGTTGGTTTTGCCAGCTCCACGCTCCCCTCCATTTATCCCACATTCATAACAAACAACGGACACAAAGACACAAAGCTGTAAGAAAAATACTTTCTGTAAAGAATATAACCAAGCTAGTGAGAATATAGTGTATTTGCGTTGATTTATTTGACTGTATTCCTGTCAGATGGACATTTTTACAAAATGGCCACAAGTTTCACACGGACCCACCACCCCAAGCTAAGTTACTTCCGTTTTACGTCATTTAGCAAGGTCTCACAGTTGTGTATAAATTGTTGAGTTTGATTCTGCAGACACTAGGACTGTCTGTTAGCTAAATTAATGTATAATACCCCTTCATTCTAGCACACACACACACGCGCACACACACACACACACACACACACACACACACACACGGCTACAGTGTTTAATAAGAGATCATATCTACGAGTCTTTTCTAAATGCACACAGGTGTGTACCCGCAGCTGGTACCCAAAACAAAAACCACGAAATATGCAAATTCTACAAATTGTAAAACATACTGCTTGGATATTTGTAAATACCTTTCAAATGGATTGTTAACCAAAAATGGACATTGAGATACTATCGTTGAGTTTATGACACTATATTCTGTTTCATAAACTGAACGAGAAGGCTCGTCTCATATCACTGGCGTACCTTGTCATATTATAGCTTGCTCGTAACTGAAATGCCCTGTGTCAGCCTATCACACACTCAACGAAGGGTAAAAAATAACATCGCCAGAGCTCTCCATTTTGTGCGATTAATGCATTGTGGGAGTATTTGCTGTACCCTACACACCTTCACGAGTTACACACCTCATTAAGTCAGTTATATCAGTACAATAGACATGTGTTCAAGCTATATGTTGAATCACACAGGCAAAAGTACAGTACCATTTCTTTTATAACACACGTCTCCCAGAGCATTCTGGGAGTTGGAGTCCTTTTTTTTGGCTGATTCGCTTCAGGAACAGTATTAGGCCTCGCCGTGCGATCTTTGTGTTCTACAGTTCAATAAAAGCTCTCCTCTTTATTGGCTCTGCTCTGACGCAGGAGTGTATAAGACCTCAGTTACAAAAAATAAAAACCTACAAGCAGGGACAGAGAAGGATTTCCTCTGGGTGCACAGCCTGAGGGAGACGGCTTGTGCGGTGTTGGGAGTTAAAAAAAAATAGGCGTGTCTACTTGCAGGCTCTTCTGTCTAGGCAATTCGGTTTCAGATGAGCCAACGGGGATCCATTGGTTCTCTGTAGCCCCTGTGTCCGTCCAGCCCAGAGCGAGGCAGGGATTCTGGGGTAGGAGGGTGGCGGCGTAACGGCAGGTCCCTCTCCCCAAAAGCAGGTCAGAGTGGTGGAGGGGTAAGTGCTCCTCTTCTCCCCTACCACCCCACCCCCCCGGAGGGAGATAGTGTGGTTGGAATGTGACAGAAGCAGCAGGTGGAGGACAGAACGTAAGAATGTGGGGGGGTGGGGGGGGGGGGGTTCTTTCCCCCTCTTATGCTTAAAAGTTGCACATTTTCTTGTACATAATGTTACACCTTAACTTACTTGCATTCGTTTTTTTTCCTACTGCCCATGTCTTCCACATACCTAACCAGACTCACTGACAAATCTATTCCCCACTCAGTTCCCCACGCATGAAACTCACTGTGGCCGAGTTTCCAATAAATCAGGGTAATCCTAACCCCCCCCGGCTTAGGTCACACGTCCTCTTTGCGAATGCTTTTGCACGCCCTCTCTGAGGTCACTTCCTGTGTGAGCTCACTTCCTCTGCGGGGTGTCGGTGAAGAGCATGCTGAACTTGCGAAGCTGCTCGCTGGCCGAGTGGCTCTCTTCCTGGAGCCGCTGGTTATTCTGCCGCAGGTTAGCCATCTCAGCCAACAGGTGCACTTTGTCCTTCTTCTCCTGAGGGACAGAGAGGGAGGGGAAGGTGGGGGAGAGAGAGAGAGAAAGGGACGGAAGAGTTTATTTATTATCAGTTTCCGTTCTTACCTGCGTCAGAGGTACAGCCATATAAATTAGCATTGAGACTAAATGTCCTTCTGGTGTAAACGGTACCTTCTCCAGGTCAGTGTTGAGCTGCTTCAGCATCACCTCTAGGCTGTACAGTCGCCCCGAGAGGGCGTTGGGTACCTCATCCCTGAAAACACACAAAGACATTTAACTCAACACTGTCACCTGGGTTTAGGTAGCAGGTAGGGCAGACAGGTTTCACAAGGTGTGTGTTCAACAGAACAACAGAGTTCATCAGGACCGTACGACGCAGTAGGTTAGTTCGGGAAACAAGAGACCGTTTCAGTGATAGGTTGTAGTTATGCCCTGGGACAGCACAAGCTGACTGGCCGGACTGCTGTAACTCAAACACTCCACTGTTTGTTCACGACAGAAGGTGTTCAGAGATCCCTTGGTAACTAACTGGTTAGATCCATGTGTAACTACCACAGCTAACTACGGGATGGTGGTTCCCTACATGTGAGGTTGACCTGACCAAAGGGAAATGGGGAAATACAAGAGTAGGCCGTGCTTTTATACACACACATTTCGGGTTTAGGATTTGGAGTCTCAGGGTCAAACAGACGAAACGTTCCTAATCGGCTGTGACTGCCGTGAACTTAAGATTGTGCGTCCGTGGCAGTGTCTATGGATCGTGATTGTTTGAGATTGTGCGTGAATCTTGGGTGTGCGAGTTGGTGTCGTGTGTGTGAATATTTGTGGATTCATGCGAAGTGTGTGTGTGTGTGTGTCTCAGAGACTTACCCGCCGAAGGTGGGGGTAGTGCGTGGAGTCTGAGGTGTTTGGAATTGGATTGGACTCTTGATCGGCCGCATGTCTGGAACCCCAACTTGAGGCTCACTGAGCGAGAAGAGCGACACTGCCCTTTGCACTGTAAAAAACACACAGAGACACACTGTTACAATGCTGCATTTCCCCATTCACAATCAGCTACCAATCTACAAATGCTGATTTTTTTCTCTATCTATCTTCACAAGGTCTCCAGGGACATTTCACACAATCAAGCCCAGCCAGGAGCAGCTTAGCTGGGCTAGGGCAGTAATTGAGGTCCATGATCATGTGTCAATAGGGGCCGTATGTGTTTGTGCCTGCTGGAGCTGCTGTGAGAAGCTTTGTGGTGACAGGAGACCAGAGGGAGCCAGGTGTCAGGAACTGAGGTGAGGTGAGACTCTCTCTCTCTCCCCCTCTCCCCCTCTCCCTCTCCCTCTCTGCATGTATACACAAACAAAATGTCTGTCGCAAATATCTGAACACACACAGAATACTCACACTCACCCTCGTAGGCCTTGGCAGCGTTGACCAGACTGGCCCACTCCAGGCCACAGGCAGTGTCAGGCAGGGGCATGAGCCCCGGGTCCAGCCTCCTCAGGGGGGGAACCTTATCCCTCACCTCTGTCAGAGACAGCTCTGACGCAGACAGAGGGACTGGCCAGGCAGGAGGGGGGGCAAGTTAAGTAGTCTTAGCATTCATGATGATGTCACGTGATAAACTTTGCTTCTTGATAAACCATCATTATGTACGGATACAATGAAGTGAGAAGGTAACGACATCAAGCTGTGGCCCCACTCACCCTTCTTGTTGGGCATGTGGTTGGCAGAGTGTGCATGGCGCCGGGTGGGTAGGGTGCAGGTGAACAGCAGGTCGCTGGGAGTGCCCTGGTCAAACAGGGGGGCAGAGTTGGCATAGCTGGCATCCCTGCGCCCGCTGCACAGAGACTCGTCGGAGAACGTGCGCTGAAGAGTGTGTCGAGGAGACTGAAAAGAGAAGGGAGGGAGGTTAGTCGTGGGGCAGTATGTTTGTGGGTGAGCAAGTTTGGGGTGTGTATGTGTAAAATAGTGTGTTGTGTATGTGTGTGGGTGTATATGTGTATGGACAGTACCGGTCAAAAGTTTGGACACACCTATTCATTCAAGGGTTTTTCTTTATTTTACTATTTTCTAAATTTATTCTACACACTGAAACACATCAAAACTATTAAATAACACATATGGAATCATGTAGTAACCAAAAAAGTGTTAAACAAATCAAAACATATGTAATATTTGAGGTTCTTCAAAGTAGCCCCCCTTTGCCTTGACAGCTTTGCACACTCTTGGCATTCTCTCAACCAGCTTCACCTGGAATGCATTTCAATTAACAGGTGTGCCTTGTTAAAAGTTAATTTGTGGAATTTCTTTCCTTCTTAATGTGTTTGAGCCAATCAGACAAGGTGGTATACAGAATGTAGCCCTATTTGGTAAAATACCAAGTCCATATTATGGCAAGAACAGCTCAAATAAGCAAAAACAAACGACAGTCCATCATTACTTTAAGACATGAAGAAGGTCAGTCAATCCGGGAAAATTTCAAGAACTTCAGAAGTTTCTTCAAGTGCAGTCGTAAAAACCATCAAGCGCTATGATGAAAGTGGCTCTCATGAGACCGCCACAGGAATGGAAGACCCAGAGCTACCTCTGCTGCAGGGGATAAGTTCATTAGAGTTATCAGCCTCAGAAATTGCAGCCCAAATAAATGCTTCACAGAGTTCAAGTAACAGACACATCTCAACATCAACTGTTCAGAGGAGACTGTGTGAATCAGGCCTTCATGGTCAAATTGCTGCAAAGAAACCACAACTAAAGGACACCAACAAGAAGAAGAGACTTGCTTGGGACAAGAGACACGAGCAAAGGACATTAGATCGGTGGAAATCCATCCTTTGGTCTGATGAGCCGTGTCTTTGTGAGACGCAAAGTAGTTGAACGGATGATCTCCGCATGTGTGGTTCCCACCGTGAAGCATGGAGGAGGAGGTGTGATGGTGCTTTGCTGGTGACTGTCAGTGATTTATTTAGAATACAAGGCACACTTAACCATCATGGCTACCACAGCATTCTGCAGCGATACACCATCCCATCTGGTTTGCGCTTACTGTGACTATCATTTGTTTTTCAACAGGACAATGACCCAACACACCTCCAGGCTGTGTAAGGGCTATTTGACCAAGAAGGAGAGTGACGGAGTGCTGCATCAGATGACCTGGTCACCACAAACACTCGACATCAACCCAATTGAGATGGTTTGGGATGAGTTGGACCGCAGAGTGAAGGAAAAGCAGCCAACAAGTGCTCAGCATACGTGGGAACTCCATTAAGACGATTGGAAAAACAGTCCTCATGAAGCTGGTTGAGAGAATGCCAAGAGTGTGCAAATCTGTCATCAAGGCAAAGGGTAGCTACTTTGAAGAATATAAAATATAAAATGTTGGTTACTACATGATTCCATATGTGTTATTTCATAGTTTTGATGTCTTCACTATTATACAACAATGTAGAAAATAGTAAAAATAAAGAAAAACCCTTGAATAAGTAGGTGTGTCCAAACTTTTGACTGGTTCTGTATGTACTGGGTTTGTGTGTACTGTGTGTGTCCCTCACCGTGTCTCTTTGTGGCATCTCTCCAGGGTTGTCCATGATGATGAGTTTCTTCAGGTCGTCCTCGACGGTGCTCTTGTGGGATCTCCGTGGAGACCGCAGGTCCCTTAGCGATGCTCGAAGACGGGGCTGTCCGAACACATTCTTAGAATTCACGTCCACCTGTCTGAACACACACACACAGCAGGAATATAATGTAGGTTAAATACAGTAACACAACTTGTCCCATTGAGCATGGCTTAACATAGTGGCGTGATGCTTGGCTTTTGTGTTGGTAGACCAGTGCATCTCAATGCACACACACACGCACACACACACACACACACACACACACACACACACACACACACACACACACACACACACACACACACACACACACACACACAGAGAGAGAGAGAGTTTGGGGTCACTTGGAAATGTCCTTGTTTTTGAAAGAAAAGTAAAACATTTTGTCCATTAAAATAACATCAAATTGATCAGAAATACAGCGTAGACATTGTTAATGTTGTAAATGACCATTGTAGCAGGAAACGGCTGATTTTTTTATGGAATATCTACATAGGCCTACAGAGGCCCATTATCAGCAACCATCACTCCTGTGTTCCAATGACACGTTGTGTTAGCTAATCCAAGTTTATCACTTTAAAAGGCTAATTGATCATTAGAAAACCCTTTTGCAATTATGTTAGCGTAGTTGAGTATCTGGAGCATCAGCATTTGTGGGTTCGATTACAGGCTCAAAATGGCCAGAAACAAAGCGCTTCTGAATCTCGTCAGTCTATTCTTGTTCTGACAAATTAAGGCTATTCCATGCTCTTGCCTAGAAGGCCAGCATCCCGGAGTCACCTCTTCACTGTTGACGTTGAGACTGGTGTTTTGCGGCTACTATTTAATGAAGCTGCCAGTTGAGGACTTGTGAGGCGTCTCTTTCTCAAACTAGACACTCTACTGTACTTGTCCTCTTGCTCAGTTGTGCACCGGGGCCTCCCACTCCTCCTTCTATTCTGGTTAGAGTCAGTTTGCGCGGTTCTGTGAAGGGAGTAGTGCACAGCATTGTATGAGATCTTCAGTTTATTGGAAATTTCTCGCATGGAATAGCCGTCATTTCTCAGAACAAGAAGAGACTGACTAGGTTCAGCAGAAAGTTATTTGTTTCTGGCCATTTTGAGCCTTTAATCGAACCCACAAATGCTGATGCTGCAGATACTCAACTAGTCTAAAGAAGGGCAGTTGTATTGCTTCTTTAATCAGTACAACAGTTTTCAGCTGTGCTAACATAATTGCAAAAGGGTTTTCTAATGATCAATTAGCCTTTTAAAATGATAAACTTGGATTAGCTAACACAACGTGCGCCATTGGAACACAGGAGTGATGGTTGCTGATAATTGGCCTCTATACCTCTATGTAGATATTCCTTTTATTTTTAAATCAGCTGTTTCCAGCTCCAATAGTCATTTACAACATTAACAATGTCTACACTGTATTTCTAATCAATTTGATGTTATTTTAAATGGACAAAAACGACCCTAAACTTTTGAATGGTAGTGTATTCACTCACTCACTCACTCACTCACTCACTCACTCACTCACTCACTCACTCACTCACTCACTCACTCACTCACTCACTCACTCACTCACTCACTCACTCACTCACTCACTCACTCACTTCTTGCTGCTGTTACTGTCAGAGCTGTAGGTAGTGGGTGTGTTTGAACGGGAGGGGGCGTTGTCGTCTGGTTGCCAGGCGCCCAGTCTGCTCTTGCTGTATAAGGCCTTGGGGGCGGAGCTGGACAGAGGGGTGGAGCTGAGTAGAGCAGAGTTAGGCGTGACTGTGGCGGCTCGGACCGGCCGTGATTTCTCTGCTGCAGGGGTCTTGTAACCCTGGGGTGTATAGCAGGCCCTGTGACGACACACAGACACATGGCATTAATGTACAGAGAAACACATGCTCAAATCCATAAACCGATCTATCTAGCCGTCTACATGCATAACAAAGTCAATATAAATGATGCACAGGTTTAGAGATATGCTTGAGTTGATGGATTCATTCAGGGTGGGCTACATAACTAACACAACAAACCACACATCATGCAGAACAGCTGCAGGTGGAATTCACCTCTCAAATCTCCTTTTTCTCCTGACCCATTTCCACCAAAAGCAACATTAACCAACATACCAACCAACCAGCAGCAACATCTGTGAATATCCCTGACCAGCTATCATGGCTTTCTCTGGACATGCAAACCATCCACCCAATCACTCAAGCAACCACTCATCTACAAAATGTCCATCCAACCCACCGTCACTCAACACCTCCACCCATCCATCTTAACACTCACACGTCTCTATCCCCATTTCCTAAGCTCCTGTACCACAGTACCACATACCTGTACGTTATTTGTTGTGTCCCACTGTGTGATGGGTGTCTCTGTGTGTCAGAGTGCCAGTGTGCTGTCCTGTTCCCCTGAAGTGACTGGATATAAACTGGGGGACTGGAGTGATGGAACTGGGGGTCTAAACCCCCAATCCTTTAATCCCCCTCTAAGAGTAGCTGAACTCTAAATATGTTGGCCTATGTGTATGTAGGGCAAGGGTGGCACATCTGGCCCATACATGACCCCCATAAGGATTACACACTGATGTGTTTCGGTACGTTCAGTATGAGGGGTGGGATGCCTGTGTGGACAAAACATACCATTCTTTGTCCTACCCACTTCCACTCTCTTACCACTACTAAAAGCTAAACTGCGTTGGAGTGTATAAGCAGTGTGTCTCTCTTGTACCTGGGTTTAAATGAGTCTGGCTTCTCCACGTTGGATCCAGGAGGAGGGAAGGTACGTGTGCGGTATCCTTTGTTCTGATTGGCAGGTAATACAGGTGACGACTCTAGTCTCCGCCCCTCGACTCCGTTGCCCCTCACCCCAGAGACGTCCTGCAGCCCGCTATTATAGGTTGCTGAACAGTGCAGGGGCTTCTGTGATTGGCTGGACTGGTTTCCGTGGCGACCGCCAGGCTTGGTGTTGTAGAGGGTGGGGGCATCGATGCCGCTGTCACTGGAGCCGCCCTTACTGAGGGGGTCGGGGTCAGGTTCAGCCAGGTCGCCTAGGCAACCCCCGGATACCCCCGGGCCTCCTCTTTCCCCCCCGGCCCCCTCGAACCAGCGCTCGTCACTGTGGCTGCTGGACGCGTTACTGGAGAGAGTGTTACTGCTGGAGTGGCTGGAGTACTGGGTCTCACCCTACAGAGAGGGGGATGAGGTGAGAGAGAAAGAGACGGTAGATACACAGAAAAGCAAATGGCATAAAATCTCTCTCTCTCTAAAAAAAAAAAAGAGGACAGTTATATCTGACCTTTGAGTGTCTGTTGGGGGAGTCTTTCCCTGGGACATCCTGTCGGGTGGGTCTCCTCTGCCCTCCTCCTCCTGGCCCCCGAGACGATGACGCTGGGACATGCCATAGGGGCTCTGGGCAGAGAACACACACACCATTACGCATCACAGGTTTAATGTAGTGACAGGTGTGGTATGTAGGCCAGCGTTATGTTTTACGTGTTCATTGTGTGTGTGTGTGTGTGTGTGTGTGTGTGTGTGTGTGGTCACTGTATTGGGGTAGTCATTATTTAAGACTTTTCTGATGTCTAACTCAGTTCGATTGGGACCCTCTCCGATTGACTCTCTTTAATCATGACTCTCTATTTCTGTGTGTGTGTATGGATATGTACAGTTGAAGTTGGGGGTTTACATATACATTTAAACTCAGTTTTTCCACAATTCCTGACATTTAATCCTAGTAAAAATTCCCTGTCTTAGGTCAGTTAGGATCACCACTTTATTTTAAGAATGTGAAATGTCAGAATAATAGTGGAGAGAATGATTTATTTCAGCTTTTATTTCTTTCATCACATTCCCAGTGGGTCAGAAGTTTACATACACTCAATTAGTATTTGGTAGCCTTGCCTTGAAATTGTTTAACTTGGGTCAAACGCTTCGGGTAACCTTCCCACAATAAGTTGGGTGAATTTTGGCCCATTCCTCCTGACAGAGCTGGTGTAACAGAGTCAGGTTTGTTGGACTCATTGCTCGCACACACTTTTTCAGTTTTGCCCACACATTTTCTATAGGATTGAGGTCAGGGCTTTGTGATGGCCGCTCCCAATACCTTGACTTTGTTGTCCGTAAGTCATTTTGCCACAACTTTGGAAGTATGCTTGGGGTCATTGTCCATTTGGAAGACCCATTTGCGACCAAGCTTTAACTTCCTGACTGATGTCTTGACATATTGCTTCAATATATCCACATCATTTTCCTCCCTCATGATGCCGTCTATTTTGTGAAGTGCACGAGTCCCTCCTGCAGCAAAGCACCCCCACAACATAATGCTGCCACCCCCGTGCTTCACGGTTGGGATGGTGTTCTTCGGCTTGCAAGCCTCCTTTTTATGGCGGTTTTGGAGCAGTGGCTTCTTCCTTGCTGAGCAGCCTTTCAGGATATGTCGATATAGGACTTGTTTTGACTTTTGTACCTGTTTCCTCCAGCATCTTCACAAGGTCCTTTGATGTTGTTCTGGGATTGATTTGCACTTTTCGCACCAAAGTACATTTATCTCTAGGAGACAGAACACTTCTCTTTCCTGAGCGGTATGACGGCTGCGTGGTCCCATGGTTTTTATACTTGCATACTATTGTTTGTACAGATGAACGTGGTACCTTCAGGCGTTTGGAAATTGCTCCTAAGGATGAACCAGACTTGTGGAGGTCTACAATTTTTTTTCTGTGGTTCTTTAGTTTTCCCATGATGTCAAGCAAAGAGGCACTGAGTTTGAAGGTAGGCCTCGAAATACATCCACAGGTACACCTCCAATTGACTCAAATGATGTCAATTAGCCTATCAGAAGCTTCTAAAGCCATGACATAATTTTCTGGAATTTTCCAAGCTGTTTAAAGGCACAGTCAACTTAGTGTGTGAAAACCTCTGACCCAGTGGAATTCTGTCGATAAACAAATGTTGGAAAAATTACTTGTCATGCACAAAGCAAGCTAGCCACTTAAAGTATTTTTTTATAGATATATGTGTGTGTGCATTCTGTATGTTTGTCTACATATTTGTGTACCTGTCTTGCAGCGCTCCATAGTGCTGTCCTGGCTGGTGAAGCCCGAGGAGGACTCTCCACTAGAGGTGATGTCCAGACTGAGATGAGGTTCGTAGGCCAGCAGGGGGCGCTGGGCTGAACCGTACCTATACAGATATAAGAGGAACAGGGAGGTTACACACACACACACGACTGGGCGTAATACCGTACTATATACCAGTTTTGATGCATGGACTGGTTTGGGTTTTTACTTTACCTTCTACAACGGTATTTCAATGTTTGGTTTGTTAAATGTAAAACGCCAGTTTCTGTTTTTTTAGTTTATTCCGTTTGCTACTTGAGCCTTCTCTCCCTATCCTCCTGGAAATATTTGTATATGCTAACAAATGCTAACAAAGTACTAGCAAACATAAGCTAAATACAAGGACAGACAACCCATGAAGTTGTAGAACTATCTCAAAAGGCTACTCACACTTGATCCAGAAGGGGATGGATTGTCTGTGCTGCAACCAAGAAGCTTGATATTGCAAGCTAGCCCCTTAACTTTGTAGCTAGCAAATTAGCAAACCAAAAGCATAGCTGGAGCCCTGAACTGAAGAAAATGTATTTGGCACATCTTAAATAGTTAATTTATAGTCATAAGATATTTATAGATGGCAAACATTAGTAGTGAATTTCAAGTGGAACTTGATCACCACTCTTGTGCTTCTCAACTGAAGATCGCCACGGTGCTCTTCGTAAACAAACATACCATGTGACTTGCTCAATATAATTTATTAGGGGGAAAAAATGTGGGGGGAGGTATATATGGTATACCACACAAGCCTGTTTAAAAAATATTGGGATATGATATTCTGGCCATACTGCCCAACCCTAACTCACACTCAGGTTACACACTCTCAGATTTAGGCAGACAACAACAACAAAAAGTACACAAACACACACACATTGTGTGGTCGTAAGAATGTTTGTCCACTGAGATTTCTTTCGTCGAGCAGTCGCAAATCACAATGGTGCACAAAACACCGGTCTGATCTGCGCCTGTCTCAGTGGACTGATCCAATGGTGCACAAAACACCGGTCTGATCTGCGCCTGTCTCAGTGGACTGATCCAATGGTGCACAAAACACCGGTCTGATCTGCGCCTGTCTCAGTGGACTGATCCAATGGTGCACAAAACACCGGTCTGATCTGTGCCTGTCTCAGTGGACTGATCCAATGGTGCACAAAACACCGGTCTGATCTGCGCCTGTCTCAGTGGACTGATCCAATGGTGCACAAAACACCGGTCTGATCTGCGCCTGTCTCAGTGGACTGATCCAATGGTGCACAAAACACCGGTCTGATCTGCGCCTGTCTCAGTGGACTGATCCAATGGTGCACAAAACACCGGTCTGATCTGCGCCTGTCTCAGTGGACTGATCCAATGGTGCACAAAACACCGGTCTGATCTGCGCCTGTCTCAGTGGACTGATCCAATGGTGCACAAAACACCGGTCTGATCTGCGCCTGTCTCAGTGGACTGATCCAATGGTGCACAAAACACCGGTCTGATCTGCGCCTGTCTCAGTGGACTGATCCAATGGTGCACAAAACACCGGTCTGATCTGCGCCTGTCTCAGTGGACTGATCCAATGGTGCACAAAACACCGGTCTGATCTGCGCCTGTCTCAGTGGACTGATCCAATGGTGCACAAAACACCCGTCTGATCTGCGCCTGTCTCAGTGGACTGATCCAATGGTGCACAAAACACCGGTCTGATCTGCGCCTGTCTCAGTGGACTGATCCAATGGTGCACAAAACACCGGTCTGATCTGCGCCTGTCTCAGTGGACTGATCCAATGGTGCACAAAACACCGGTCTGATCTGCGCCTGTCTCAGTGGACTGATCCAATGGTGCACAAAACACCGGTCTGATCTGCGCCTGTCTCAGTGGACTGATCCAATGGTGCACAAAACACCGGTCTGATCTGTGCCTGTCTCAGTGGACTGATCCAATGGTGCACAAAACACCGGTCTGATCTGCGCCTGTCTCAGTGGACTGATCCAATGGTGCACAAAACACCGGTCTGATCTGCGCCTGTCTCAGTGGACTGATCCAATGGTGCACAAAACACCCGTCTGATCTGCGCCTGTCTCAGTGGACTGATCCAATGGTGCACAAAACACCGGTCTGATCTGCGCCTGTCTCAGTGGACTGATCCAATGGTGCACAAAACACCTGTCTGATCTGCGCCTGTCTCAGTGGACTGATCCAATGGTGCACAAAACACCGGTCTGATCTGCGCCTGTCTCAGTGGACTGATCCAATGGTGCACAAAACACCGGTCTGATCTGTGCCTGTCTCAGTGGACTGATCCAATGGTGCACAAAACACCGGTCTGATCTGCGCCTGTCTCAGTGGACTGATCCAATGGTGCACAAAACACCGGTCTGATCTGCGCCTGTCTCAGTGGACTGATCCAATGGTGCACAAAACACCGGTCTGATCTGCGCCTGTCTCAGTGGACTGATCCAATGGTGCACAAAACACCGGTCTGATCTGCGCCTGTCTCAGTGGACTGATCCAATGGTGCACAAAACACCGGTCTGATCTGCGCCTGTCTCAGTGGACTGATCCAATGGTGCACAAAACACCGGTCTGATCTGCGCCTGTCTCAGTGGACTGATCCATTGCAGAGGCCATAGGGATGGTACAGTCCATCACTCGAAGACAGTGGTCACCAACCTTTTCTGAGTCAAGATCACATTCCAAGTAAAAAAAAAAAAAAACAAGCCAAAATCTACCGCTCAGATAAAAAAGTTGTTTAAAAACCCTAGAGAGGTTAAAGCATCAGACAAGCTCAGTGCATATAGTTGAAATTATTCAAACACATAGGGTGTGTCTATATATGAAAAAATACACGTTTTAAAGTTTTGACCAATCAGGCAGACGATTCTCGATCGACCAATATATCCCCGCTCCCCCCGGGGACAGCCCTAACACACACAGATATGTTTAAGAGCATTTCCCAGATTCTGTTTTTGCTATGTTCCATGGTGGCGCTTATTTCAAACATGTTTCTCTGGTTGGGCAGAATGTAATAATCACCAAACACACAGGTAAAACTACACAATGGAGTCTTAATCCAAGAGTGTGTTCGTACAGGCCTCACTGACAGAAGATCGACAGTCAAATCAGTCAAAGGTCTGCAGCAAGTTAGCTACCACTCCTAGCAACAACCGCCAAAAGCCTGCCAAGTATCATGCAAAGGAAATGCCAGGGAACAGGAAGGAGTGACATCCTCCTCCAATACAAACAAATGGAGACCTCAATGATAGCTCAATGCACACAAACAGAGACAACCACAGAGCCAGTCAGAGACAACCCGAGAGATACACAAAAACACTAACACACACACTCTGTTGACTGACCTGTCAGGTGAGGGTTTGTAGCGTATGAAGGTCCCGCTGAGTACGGGGCCCCCCAGGGCCACCATGCCCCCCAGGCCAGAGGGAGAGGAGAAGCTGGCTGAGGGGTTCCTGTAGGGCAGCACTCTGTCGCCCCCCGCTGGCGACAGGCAGTAGTAGTTCTCAGGGAAACTCACCGGCCTGCAGAGGGGACAGCGGAGTTTAAAGTCAGTATATTAATAAAGCGTCATAGAGTATGAGTGCTGATCTATGATCAGTTTTAACTTTTAGATCATTATTTATATGGTTATATGGAGAGAGAGGACCTGATCCTGATCCACCAAAAGTATGTGGACACCTGCTCTTAGAAAATCACATTCCCAAATCATGGAGTTGGTCCCCCTTTTGCCGCTATAACAGCCTCCACTCTTCTGGGAAAGTTTTCCACTAAATGTTGGAACATTTCTGCAGGGACTTGCTTCCATTCAGCCACAAGAGCATTAGTGACATCGGGCACTGATGTTGGGCGATTAGGCCTGACTCGCAGTCGCCGTTCCAATTCATCCCAAAGGTGTTCGATGGGGTTGAGGTCAGGGCTCTGTGCATGCCAGTCAAGTTCTTCCACACCAATCCCGTCAAACCATTTCTGTATAGACCTAGCTCTGTGCACGGGGGCATTGACATGCTGAAACAGGAAAGGGCCTTCCCCAAACTGTTGCCACAAAGTTCGAAGCACAGAATCGTCTCGAATGTCAATGTATGCTGTAGCGTTAAGATTTTGATTTGTTGAACACTTTTTTGATTACTACATGATTCCATATGTGTTATTTCATAGTTTTGATGTCTTCACTATTATTATTCAACGTAGAAAATAGTAAAAATATAGAAAAACCCTTGAATGAGTAGGTGTGTCCAAACTTTTGACTGGTTCTGTATGTATTTTTGTAAAGAAAATATATTACAGAGCAAGCGGTAAAGCTTCATGACACATTTTTGCCTTGTAGCACCTACAGATGAAACATTACGGAGTCTTAAAGGAGGCCTGGGTAAGGTCAAAATATCAGAAAAATGCCATCTTTGATCAATTATTTCTCAATTATGCCAAATTATTAGTTACAAATGTAAAATATATGTAAACAATTCTACCTCCAAAATAACCATGCTATGGGTTCCATTTCGTGCAAATCCCCCAAAATCGTGGTATTTTGTATCCTGGTTTCGTGTGAAATCACTCATATGTTCTCCACCTACAGCGATGCTTAACGTTTTTTTTTTTTTATAAGGATAACCTCAATGTCGGAGCATTTATGAGAATCACACCAGACCATGAGCATAGGACAACCCCCTCAAGACACTGACGCAAACAAAGGCAACGACACCAGTGTCTACGCACAAGGCAAACAAATCACACACACACACGTCAGTGTCGCACCTCTTGTTGGAGAGGTGCTGGGGCTCCCTGTATGGGACGGGCATGACCATGGCCTTGTGTGAGCGGGGTTGGGGTGGTGGGGGGCCCATAGGGGTCCAGCGCTGAGGGGTGGGGGCGCTGTGCAGGCCAGGAGGGCCGGCGGTGCTGTCCCAGCGCCAATCGGGGGGGCGAGGGGAGGGCCGGTACCCTGCTGCCACAGGCTCAGGCTCTGGCTTCTGCTCCATTGTTTTCATCTCATACTCCTCTGTGCAGCCCCTACAGACAGAGAGGGGGAATGGAGAGTCAGTGGTACTGCAAGGCTACACCGTTCACACAGATTACACACAAACACCAGACAACAACTAGAAATGTCATAGCTGCTTACAACATGTCAGTGGCTACGCACACACACACACACACACACGCACACACACACACACACACACACACACACACGCAACCACGCACGCCGTCTCCGTCAGCATATTCCCTTTAGCATCATCCTCCTCCTCCTAACACACACACACACACACACACACAACCACACGCGCCGTCTCCGTCAGCATATTCCCTTTAGCATCATCCTCCTCCTCCTCCTCCTCCTCCTACAACACACACACACACACACACACACACACACACACACACACAAATGAGCTTCTTCAGGACTCCATCAGGACTCCATCCCCTACTGTAAAGGCCCCGGGTCAAGTGTGTGCGTTTCTACGAGCGCACGTACAGATAGAAGCCATGACCTGACCTCTCAGTCAGCCAGTTGTCGCTGGACAGAAGCACGGTAAGATAAACCGCTAATCTCATAAAGATTCTCTCGGTCAGCCTTTCATTCCTGTGTATGTGGCCTAGATGTGTCACCTTGCATCGAGTTTATACACGCGCAAGGCGTGCGGAAATGGTCGTTGTAGGCTAGACCACTCCAGTTAAACACTTTTATTGGTGCGATAACGGGCTTTTCTTCAACTTCCCCTAAACAGTCACGATCTGGACATTAGGAGTCACTGCACTACCAATAATACAATGAAGTGCACATGAACATTTCTTGGCAAATTCAAAGGAACACCCTCAATTACGTAATATCAGTTTCAGTGGGGTGTTCGTCTCCTTTTCGACTCAAGAGAGCGCGACAGGTTAAAGAGGCACCACACCGCCACAAACATCGTGGGGGCGGAGAGGTGAGAGGAGAGGAGGGACAGACGAGGGAAAATACAGATGAGGAGAGGACGGCGGGGGAAGGGAAGAGAGGAGAAAAGAAAGACAAAAAGAAGGCAGATAAAAAGAAGGGAAGAAAGGGACAGGATACATGAACAAATTAGAGGACATGGAAAAGGAGGGAAAGGGATGAGAAGTGGAGAAAGGGACAGGATACATGAACAAATTAGAGGACATGGAAAAGGAGGGAAAGGGATGAGAAGTGGAGAAAGGGACAGGATACATGAACAAATTAGAGGACATGGAAAAGGAGGGAAAGGGATGAGAAGTGGAGAAAGGGACAGGATACATGAACAAATTAGAGGACATGGAAAAGGAGGGAAAGGGATGAGAAGTGGAGAAAGGGACAGGATACATGAACAAATTAGAGGACATGGAAAAGGAGGGAAAGGGATGAGAAGTGGAGAAAGGGACAGGATACATGAACAAATTAGAGGACATGGAAAAGGAGGGAAAGGGATGAGAAGTGGAGAAAGGGACAGGATACATGAACAAATTAGAGGACATGGAAAAGGAGGGAAAGGGATGAGAAGTGGAGAAAGGGACAGGATACATGAACAAATTAGAGGACATGGAAAAGGAGGGAAAGGGATGAGAAGTGGAGAAAGGGACAGGATACATGAACAAATTAGAGGACATGGAAAAGGAGGGAAAGGGATGAGAAGTGGAGAAAGGGACAGGATACATGAACAAATTAGAGGACATGGAAAAGGAGGGAAAGGGATGAGAAGTGGAGAAAGGGACAGGATACATGAACAAATTAGAGGACATGGAAAAGGAGGGAAAGGGATGAGAAGTGGAGAAAGGGACAGGATACATGAACAAATTAGAGGACATGGAAAAGGAGGGAAAGGGATGAGAAGTGGAGAAAGGGACAGGATACATGAACAAATTAGAGGACATGGAAAAGGAGGGAAAGGGATGAGAAGTGGAGAAAGGGACAGGATACATGAACAAATTAGAGGACATGGAAAAGGAGGGAAAGGGATGAGAAGTGGAGAAAGGGACAGGATACATGAACAAATTAGAGGACATGGAAAAGGAGGGAAAGGGATGAGAAGTGGAGAAAGGGACAGGATACATGAACAAATTAGAGGACATGGAAAAGGAGGGAAAGGGATGAGAAGTGGAGAAAGGGACAGGATACATGAACAAATTAGAGGACATGGAAAAGGAGGGAAAGGGATGAGAAGTGGAGAAAGGGACAGGATACATGAACAAATTAGAGGACATGGAAAAGGAGGGAAAGGGATGAGAAGTGGAGAAAGGGACAGGATACATGAACAAATTAGAGGACATGGAAAAGGAGGGAAAGGGATGAGAAGTGGAGAAAGGGACAGGATACATGAACAAATTAGAGGACATGGAAAAGGAGGGAAAGGGATGAGAAGTGGAGAAAGGGACAGGATACATGAACAAATTAGAGGACATGGAAAAGGAGGGAAAGGGATGAGAAGTGGAGAAAGGGACAGGATACATGAACAAATTAGAGGACATGGAAAAGGAGGGAAAGGGATGAGAAGTGGAGAAAGGGACAGGATACATGAACAAATTAGAGGACATGGAAAAGGAGGGAAAGGGATGAGAAGTGGAGAAAGGGACAGGATACATGAACAAATTAGAGGACATGGAAAAGGAGGGAAAGGGATGAGAAGTGGAGAAAGGGACAGGATACATGAACAAATTAGAGGACATGGAAAAGGAGGGAAAGGGATGAGAAGTGGAGAAAGGGACAGGATACATGAACAAATTAGAGGACATGGAAAAGGAGGGAAAGGGATGAGAAGTGGAGAAAGGGACAGGATACATGAACAAATTAGAGGACATGGAAAAGGAGGGAAAGGGATGAGAAGTGGAGAAAGGGACAGGATACATGAACAAATTAGAGGACATGGAAAAGGAGGGAAAGGGATGAGAAGTGGAGAAAGGGACAGGATACATGAACAAATTAGAGGACATGGAAAAGGAGGGAAAGGGATGAGAAGTGGAGAAAGGGACAGGATACATGAACAAATTAGAGGACATGGAAAAGGAGGGAAAGGGATGAGAAGTGAAGAAAGGGACAGGATACATGAACAAATTAGAGGACATGGAAAAGGAGGGAAAGGGATGAGAAGTGGAGAAAGGGACAGGATACATGAACAAATTAGAGGACATGGAAAAGGAGGGAAAGGGATGAGAAGTGGAGAAAGGGACAGGATACATGAACAAATTAGAGGACATGGAAAAGGAGGGAAAGGGATGAGAAGTGAAGAAAGGGACAGGATACATGAACAAATTAGAGGACATGGAAAAGGAGGGAAAGGGATGAGAAGTGGAGAAAGGGACAGGATACATGAACAAATTAGAGGACATGGAAAAGGAGGGAAAGGGATGAGAAGTGAAGAAAGGGACAGGATACATGAACAAATTAGAGGACATGGAAAAGGAGGGAAAGGGATGAGAAGTGGAGAAAGGGACAGGATACATGAACAAATTAGAGGACATGGAAAAGGAGGGAAAGGGATGAGAAGTGGAGAAAGGGACAGGATACATGAACAAATTAGAGGACATGGAAAAGGAGGGAAAGGGATGAGAAGTGGAGAAAGGGACAGGATACATGAACAAATTAGAGGACATGGAAAAGGAGGGAAAGGGATGAGAAGTGGAGAAAGGGACAGGATACATGAACAAATTAGAGGACATGGAAAAGGAGGGAAAGGGATGAGAAGTGGAGAAAGGGACAGGATACATGAACAAATTAGAGGACATGGAAAAGGAGGGAAAGGGATGAGAAGTGGAGAAAGGGACAGGATACATGAACAAATTAGAGGACATGGAAAAGGAGGGAAAGGGATGAGAAGTGGAGAAAGGGACAGGATACATGAACAAATTAGAGGACATGGAAAAGGAGGGAAAGGGATGAGAAGTGGAGAAAGGGACAGGATACATGAACAAATTAGAGGACATGGAAAAGGAGGGAAAGGGATGAGAAGTGGAGAAAGGGACAGGATACATGAACAAATTAGAGGACATGGAAAAGGAGGGAAAGGGATGAGAAGTGGAGAAAGGGACAGGATACATGAACAAATTAGAGGACATGGAAAAGGAGGGAAAGGGATGAGAAGTGGAGAAAGGGACAGGATACATGAACAAATTAGAGGACATGGAAAAGGAGGGAAAGGGATGAGAAGTGGAGAAAGGGACAGGATACATGAACAAATTAGAGGACATGGAAAAGGAGGGAAAGGGATGAGAAGTGGAGAAAGGGACAGGATACATGAACAAATTAGAGGACATGGAAAAGGAGGGAAAGGGATGAGAAGTGGAGAAAGGGACAGGATACATGAACAAATTAGAGGACATGGAAAAGGAGGGAAAGGGATGAGAAGTGGAGAAAGGGACAGGATACATGAACAAATTAGAGGACATGGAAAAGGAGGGAAAGGGATGAGAAGTGGAGAAAGGGACAGGATACATGAACAAATTAGAGGACATGGAAAAGGAGGGAAAGGGATGAGAAGTGGAGAAAGGGACAGGATACATGAACAAATTAGAGGACATGGAAAAGGAGGGAAAGGGATGAGAAGTGGAGAAAGGGACAGGATACATGAACAAATTAGAGGACATGGAAAAGGAGGGAAAGGGATGAGAAGTGGAGAAAGGGACAGGATACATGAACAAATTAGAGGACATGGAAAAGGAGGGAAAGGGATGAGAAGTGGAGAAAGGGACAGGATACATGAACAAATTAGAGGACATGGAAAAGGAGGGAAAGGGATGAGAAGTGGAGAAAGGGACAGGATACATGAACAAATTAGAGGACATGGAAAAGGAGGGAAAGGGATGAGAAGTGGAGAAAGGGACAGGATACATGAACAAATTAGAGGACATGGAAAAGGAGGGAAAGGGATGAGAAGTGGAGAAAGGGACAGGATACATGAACAAATTAGAGGACATGGAAAAGGAGGGAAAGGGATGAGAAGTGGAGAAAGGGACAGGATACATGAACAAATTAGAGGACATGGAAAAGGAGGGAAAGGGATGAGAAGTGGAGAAAGGGACAGGATACATGAACAAATTAGAGGACATGGAAAAGGAGGGAAAGGGATGAGAAGTGGAGAAAGGGACAGGATACATGAACAAATTAGAGGACATGGAAAAGGAGGGAAAGGGATGAGAAGTGGAGAAAGGGACAGGATACATGAACAAATTAGAGGACATGGAAAAGGAGGGAAAGGGATGAGAAGTGGAGAAAGGGACAGGATACATGAACAAATTAGAGGACATGGAAAAGGAGGGAAAGGGATGAGAAGTGGAGAAAGGGACAGGATACATGAACAAATTAGAGGACATGGAAAAGGAGGGAAAGGGATGAGAAGTGGAGAAAGGGACAGGATACATGAACAAATTAGAGGACATGGAAAAGGAGGGAAAGGGATGAGAAGTGGAGAAAGGGACAGGATACATGAACAAATTAGAGGACATGGAAAAGGAGGGAAAGGGATGAGAAGTGGAGAAAGGGACAGGATACATGAACAAATTAGAGGACATGGAAAAGGAGGGAAAGGGATGAGAAGTGGAGAAAGGGACAGGATACATGAACAAATTAGAGGACATGGAAAAGGAGGGAAAGGGATGAGAAGTGGAGAAAGGGACAGGATACATGAACAAATTAGAGGACATGGAAAAGGAGGGAAAGGGATGAGAAGTGAAGAAAGGGACAGGATACATGAACAAATTAGAGGACATGGAAAAGGAGGGAAAGGGATGAGAAGTGGAGAAAGGGACAGGATACATGAACAAATTAGAGGACATGGAAAAGGAGGGAAAGGGATGAGAAGTGGAGAAAGGGACAGGATACATGAACAAATTAGAGGACATGGAAAAGGAGGGAAAGGGATGAGAAGTGAAGAAAGGGACAGGATACATGAACAAATTAGAGGACATGGAAAAGGAGGGAAAGGGATGAGAAGTGGAGAAAGGGACAGGATACATGAACAAATTAGAGGACATGGAAAAGGAGGGAAAGGGATGAGAAGTGAAGAAAGGGACAGGATACATGAACAAATTAGAGGACATGGAAAAGGAGGGAAAGGGATGAGAAGTGGAGAAAGGGACAGGATACATGAACAAATTAGAGGACATGGAAAAGGAGGGAAAGGGATGAGAAGTGGAGAAAGGGACAGGATACATGAACAAATTAGAGGACATGGAAAAGGAGGGAAAGGGATGAGAAGTGGAGAAAGGGACAGGATACATGAACAAATTAGAGGACATGGAAAAGGAGGGAAAGGGATGAGAAGTGGAGAAAGGGACAGGATACATGAACAAATTAGAGGACATGGAAAAGGAGGGAAAGGGATGAGAAGTGGAGAAAGGGACAGGATACATGAACAAATTAGAGGACATGGAAAAGGAGGGAAAGGGATGAGAAGTGGAGAAAGGGACAGGATACATGAACAAATTAGAGGACATGGAAAAGGAGGGAAAGGGATGAGAAGTGGAGAAAGGGACAGGATACATGAACAAATTAGAGGACATGGAAAAGGAGGGAAAGGGATGAGAAGTGGAGAAAGGGACAGGATACATGAACAAATTAGAGGACATGGAAAAGGAGGGAAAGGGATGAGAAGTGGAGAAAGGGACAGGATACATGAACAAATTAGAGGACATGGAAAAGGAGGGAAAGGGATGAGAAGTGGAGAAAGGGACAGGATACATGAACAAATTAGAGGACATGGAAAAGGAGGGAAAGGGATGAGAAGTGGAGAAAGGGACAGGATACATGAACAAATTAGAGGACATGGAAAAGGAGGGAAAGGGATGAGAAGTGAAGAAAGGGACAGGATACATGAACAAATTAGAGGACATGGAAAAGGAGGGAAAGGGATGAGAAGTGGAGAAAGGGACAGGATACATGAACAAATTAGAGGACATGGAAAAGGAGGGAAAGGGATGAGAAGTGGAGAAAGGGACAGGATACATGAACAAATTAGAGGACATGGAAAAGGAGGGAAAGGGATGAGAAGTGGAGAAAGGGACAGGATACATGAACAAATTAGAGGACATGGAAAAGGAGGGAAAGGGATGAGAAGTGGAGAAAGGGAAAGAAAATATGAATATAGCCTCTAGGTAGCGGACAAGAAGAGGAGAAGAGCTGGACAGGGGCAGATTGTCCTGTCCGTGTCTCTGTGTGTGATCTCTCCCCTATTATTTGACCTGGGTTAAGCTCAATCACACGGGCCTGGCCACCCTAAGCCCAAGACTGCTTCAGAAAACAACAAACACACACACACCACTACTACTACTACCGCTGCAGGCTAAAGTAAACAGAGCACACACACAGAGGGGACATCGCAACATCACATGCACGGTCTGTATGAAAGATACCAGGAGACACTGTATGGGTAGAATGATGGGAATATGGTGGTCTCTCGATCAGTCTCAAACACATACCAGTGAGTGTACTAACCAACCTTGTAAGGGGAAAACAATTTGATCCCACACAAATATAACTGCCAATGTCAAGTCACGAAACAACCCTCACACACACACAGACACTCGATAAGAACATGTACGGTGCACACACACCAGAGCACCAACCTTAGAGACAGAAAACACCGGTGCCCACTTCCAGAGACCGCTCCATCGCAATGGCCGGCCTGACAGCTGGAGCTCTCTCTCTCTCTCACACACACACATTCCGCGAGCAAACACACACCCTCTCTCGCTACTGCATCTCTATATTGCTCTCCTGTCCACAGCGCACACCGGGAGGGGAGAGAAAGAGGAAGAAGTGAAGGCAGTTCCCTTTTCTCTCTCCCACCCACTTGGCTTCTCCCACCTGAGAGGTGTTCAGACACGTCTTCCCATCCAAGCTCCTCTACACCGCTGCCCTACTGTACACACACTGCCTCTCTCTGTCTCCCCCCTCCTCTTCTACCCCTCTTCATTCAAACAGAGCACGCGGTTTTAATTCATCGCCTCTATATATTTCTTTATTTTCCCGCAGATTCCAGGCGTTAATCTCAGGCAATCTGTTTTCCTGGCACACTATAGAAAACGAGCGTGATAGAGAGAGAGAGAGGGGGGGGGGGGGGGGAAGTGGTAGAGAGAGATGTGGGGGTGAGGTGAAAAAGAGAGGGTGGAACAGAAAGAGTGAAATACAAGAATAATTATGTAGTGTGTGTAGAGGAGTGAGCGTGTGTGTGTGTATCAAATGGGTTTAAGTCATGCAATTAAACTGCCTTAAACATTAAAGAAGTCCAACCACTGTGCCCTCACACAGCCCCGGCAGCACAATTACTGTATTTAGCAAACCCCAACTCAATCAAGAACAGACATCCTGCTCCATGTGACCCTGACTACAGAGCAGCACACTCGGAGGGGGGTGGGGGGTCCAAAATGGCACCCTATTCCTTATATAGTGCACCACTTTTAACCAGAGCCCTATGGGCCCTATTCAAAAGTCTTTGCACTAAATAGGGGAAAGGGTGCCATTCGGGAAACACCCAAGCTGGGCTATATATCGAGTAGAGACTAGTCCCACTGTGTGTAGTCAGTGCATATTCATCTCAGTAACATTCAACCCCACACTATTTAATAGAGCCTCATTATCCCACTGTACTCAAGGCCCATACTCAGATGAAAGGTTGAGAGGAACGGAGCCAACAAAAGAAAAGAGATGGGGGAAGGGGAGATAGCAAGAGAGATAAAGAGTGAGAGGCACGTAAAAAAACACAGGCAATACAGGCAGACAGCGAGAAGGGGAACAAGAAAGCTTGAAAGGATATTGTGTACTCATTCCATTGATTATTATTTCGTTCTATCCGTCTCTTTCTTTCCCTCTCCTCTTTCACCACGTCCAGGAATTCACACATGTTCAGACCATGTGCCTCTCGCCTCTCTTTCACACACTCCCACTCAAAACTCTCCACAGAACAGAGACGTCTGGCCAGCATATCTCAGCTCTGTTGGTGTTGCTGTGTGTTGTGATTCTCCTCTCTCTGCAACACATCCTTCGGAGGCAGGATGATGCTTTGACACAAACACATTCATATTCACACACAGACACTCAAAAGTGCACACACACTCAAACACATGGGCACAAACACACTGACCTGCGGGGCCCTCCCTCCTCGTAGGGTGGTATGATCACCACTTTAACGGTGACCGACGTCCTCAGTAGGTCGATCATCTGCTCGTGTGTCAGGGTTACCGCGGCAACCTTGCAGATCTCCACCAACCGGCTGCCCTGCCTCAGCCCCGCCTGCCAGGCAAAGCCGTACTCCTCCACCTAAAGCAGGTAAAAAAAGAAGTAAATAAATAAATAAATAAAAATATCTATCTATCTATCTATCTATCTATATCTATATCTATATATACAGTGCCTTGCGAAAGTATTCGGCCCCCTTGAACTTTGCGACCTTTTGCCACATTTCAGGCTTCAAACATAAAGATATAAAACTGTATTTTTTTGTGAAGAATCAACAACAAGCGGGACACAATCATGAAGTGGAACGACATTTATTGGATATTTCAAACCTTTTTAACAAATTTAAAAAACTGAAAAATTGGGCGTGCAAAATTATTCAGCCCCTTTACTTTCAGTGCAGCAAACTCTCTCCAGAAGTTCAGTGAGGATCTCTGAATGATCCAATGTTGACCTAAATGACTAATGATGATAAATACAATCCACCTGTGTGTAATCAAGTCTCCGTATAAATGCACCTGCACTGTGATAGTCTCAGAGGTCCGTCAAAAGCGCAGAGAGCATCATGAAGAACAAGGAACACACCAGGCAGGTCCGAGATACTGTTGTGAAGAAGTTTAAAGCCGGATTTGGATACAAAAAGATTTCCCAAGCTTTAAACATCCCAAGGAGCACTGTGCAAGCGATAATATTAAAATGGAAGGAGTATCAGACCACTGCAAATCTACCAAGACCTGGCCGTCCCTCTAAACTTTCAGCTCATACAAGGAGAAGACTGATCAGAGATGCAGCCAAGAGGCCCATGATCACTCTGGATGAACTGCAGAGATCTACAGCTGAGGTGGGAGACTCTGTCCATAGGACAACAATCAGTCGTATATTGCACAAATCTGGCCTTTATGGAAGAGTGGCAAGAAGAAAGCCATTTCTTAAAGATATCCATAAAAAGTGTTGTTTAAAGTTTGCCACAAGCCACCTGGGAGACACACCAAACATGTGGAAGAAGGTGCTCTGGTCAGATGAAACCAAAATTGAACTTTTTGGCAACAATGCAAAACGTTATGTTTGGCGTAAAAGCAACACAGCTGA
Source organism: Oncorhynchus mykiss (assembly GCF_013265735.2). Classification (NCBI taxonomy): domain Eukaryota; kingdom Metazoa; phylum Chordata; class Actinopteri; order Salmoniformes; family Salmonidae; genus Oncorhynchus; species Oncorhynchus mykiss. Next base: position 3,146,964 of record NC_048588.1, on the reverse strand, counting down.
ACACACCATCCCCACTGTCAAACACGGTGGTGGCAGCATCATGGTTTGGGCCTGCTTTTCTTCAGCAGGGACAGGGAAGATGGTTAAAATTGATGGGAAGATGGATGGAGCCAAATACAGGACCATTCTGGAAGAAAACCTGATGGAGTCTGCAAAAGACCTGAGACTGGGACGGAGATTTGTCTTCCAACAAGACAATGATCCAAAACATAAAGCAAAATCTACAATGGAATGGTTCAAAAATAAACATATCCAGGTGTTAGAATGGCCAAGTCAAAGTCCAGACCTGAATCCAATCGAGAATCTGTGGAAAGAACTGAAAACTGCTGTTCACAAATGCTCTCCATCCAACCTCACTGAGCTCGAGCTGTTTTGCAAGGAGGAATGGGAAAAAATGTCAGTCTCTCGATGTGCAAAACTGATAGAGACATAGCCCAAGCGACTTACAGCTGTAATCGCAGCAAAAGGTGGTGCTACAAAGTATTAACTTAAGGGGGCTGAACAATTTTGCACGCCCAATTTTTCAGTTTTTGATTTGTTAAAAAAGTTTGAAATATCCAATAAATGTCGTTCCACTTCATGATTGTGTCCCACTTGTTGTTGATTCTTCACAAAAAAATACAGTTTTATATCTTTATGTTTGAAGCCTGAAATGTGGCAAAAGGTCGCAAAGTTCAAGGGGGCCGAATATTTTCGCAAGGCACTGTGTATATATATATATATATATAATATAAATTCACAATGAATTTTTATGGACTTGACAGAAATATAGTTTTTGAAGGAATGGGAAAGTACCTCAGCCACGGTGCCATCCAGCCTGACGTGGAACCCCAGCTGTCCCAGGCCGTTCCTCCTCAGAGTCATATCCACCGTCTCACAGCCCACCGTCAGCGCCTGGGGAGAGAGGGAGGGAGGAGAGCCTAGGAGCTTTAAGCAAATAAAAAGGCTTCAAAAAAGAATGGTGGTTTTAAATGCATCATTAAATACATAATCACACAAAACAGCCAAACGTGGATTTTTTTTTGGTTTTGAACAGCGAATCACGGTCACCTTAGCCTGGGTGGCTGTCTGTCTGCTTTAGCAAACTCTTAATTGTCTTACGCAACAATGTAGGGAAGTGGTACCCAGGCTATTTCTTCTAGAAAAAAAATCCAGTTGAACTCTTCCCTACCCCGGTGCCTCTTACACCACCATACATGTGGTAAACCTTCCCCAGCTCTATGACCTCTGCCCGCTCACCTTTAACCTCTGCACCACCTCCCTGATGTCCTGAGCAAAGCCCTCGGGGACTCGGACGGCGATGTGGTCTCCTCTCCCGTAGAAGATCTTCAGCGCCAGCCTCTCCGGCGTCCAGCCGATCACGTCGATGCAGAAGCAGTTGAACACCACTTCCTTGGTGTTGCAGTCTGCCAGGAGGATGTACTCTGCCGACACGCCCAGAGCGCAGGAGATCTCCGTCCCGCCGCCACTGAAGTCCTGGGCCAGCACCCTCCACGCCACCGCCCCGGCCGCTCCCAACTCGGCCCCCTCCCTCGCCCGCGCCCGCTCTCTCTTCTTCGACGCCAGCGAGATGAGGTTGTTGAGTTTGCCCGCGGAGTCGAGCGGCGTACTGCTCACACAGTTCTCGGCTAAGTCTCTGAGGTACTCCTGTCGCGTGCGCGTGGCCATGGTGTGGAACTTCTCTGACTTGTGCGCGGCGCTCTCTGCATTGATCACCTTGGCCAAGAGGAAGTTGCGGAAGGCTTCAGGGTCACGGAACGTCACCCCGCTGGGGATGGGCGGGCCGAAGGGAGGCACGTCCTTCATGCGCGTCACAGCCACACTGAGGAGAGAGGGGTAAAAAAATAAAAATAATAATTAAAAAAATAAATCATCAACAAACCCACCAATAACAGCAGCATAATGAATGCCATGGTGAGAGTTGGTGTGCCCCCCCCCTACCTGTAGCAAGTTCCGTCAGAGCAGGGGTTGTGCACGCGGACGATGACGAACACGTGCTGGAAGTGGGAGCGGATGTTCTGAGGGGTGAAGGGCAGCGCTCCCGGCTCCTGGAAGATTATTGTGACGATGTCGTTCCCTATGTGCCTCTTCCTCAGGAGCTGAAGGAGAAAAAGGAGAGGGGGGGGGGGGGGGGGGGGGGGGGGTGAGAGGAACAAAAAGGAACGTGTGAAAGAGGGAGACAGAAAGGAGTGCGAGCGAGGGTGGAGGTAAGCACACAGAGTTGGCAGAGGGAGAGACAGACCGAAGGAGGGAGGAGAGCGAGCGGGGGAGACAGAACAAGTACAAGTGAACATGAGTGAGCCAGAATTGGCACTATGAGCTCACTTGACTCACTATCGCACCATTATATTGTTAGGGAATATAAGGTAGCTTCAGTTTGACAGGGGTTTCATCCTCCAGGGTAAGGAGCTTTTTTCAGGAGTTTATTGAATTTTATTTTAACTGATTAGGAAAAACAGGTCCCATCATAACCCTAAAATGAATCACTGTCAATACCTTATAGGGTCCAGAGTTTTCCTAGTTAGGTTAACATATAAGGAAAAACTCCAGGCCCCAGGGGGAAAGTTGTCAGTGTGCAGTTGTCAGGTATCGTCAGGTATGTGGATGATAAGGGCTTTATTCAGGAATATTTCTTGGGCTACTTTGATGTGTCAAGTGGGCGAGATACAGTCTGTTTGACTTGATGAATTTTTGTCTGAGTTTAAGTTCATAGAGAAACTCGTTGTCCAAACCTACGATGGTGCAGCTGTAATGGAATGTATCTGCTATTTGTATTTACAGCGAAGTCCCCTCTTGTTCCCTGAGTAAGAGTTGATGACTACTCCACTCCACTACCATTGTCAACTTTCTTCTGACACGAACTGAAGCCATGTCTAATGTGCCCGCTCATCCACTGTTACATTTAATGTTTCCTCTCCAAGTACTGTGAGTACCCTTATCAATTGCGTCTCATTACTGTATGTAGAGTCAATCACAAACACAATCACATTACACATCATTGATTTTACTCCTTGCTTGGACTAACTCATTCTTAGATCTTTTGTCTAACTGTGTAGTGTGATTGTTTTTAGCCTTCCCAGTCAAATCCTGTCCAGCATTGGTCAAGCCTCTGAACACCTCAACTCATGCCTCATACCCTCATTCAATCCCTGCTGTGATCCCTTTCCAACACGGTGTAAGTAGCCCTCTCATTCCCCATAACACTGTACAATAAATGTATTTATTAAATGCTTTAGGTTAAAATACTTCGACTTTGACGATTTTTGAAAAACACTGTCGTCTCCATGCGTTCCGCGCCTATACCGTGGGTCTACTCCATTTTTCAGGTCACCAGCCTCCACTGGTGTGAATGTCAGTCACACAGTGACAGAATCCATCCTGTGTCTATTTGCGGTGTAACAGTGTGAAAGTGTAAATTATATAAGACAGCATAAAACTCACACACACACACACACACACACAAAGGAGCTCTGTATGCCTGAGACACACGTTCTGCCTGGGGCTGGACAACTGTCAGGGGCCCCTGGGGTCCGGATGTACTGGAGATCCTCCTCTCCTCTCTAGGCCCTTGCCCTTAGTCACATTCACCTCTTCTCTTGCTCTCGTTTTGACTCTCCTCCTCTCTCTGGCACATAACATGACTCTTTATTGACTACCTGACTCTCTAACAGGTCTCTCCCTCTCCTCTCTGAGTGAGGGTTTATTGGTGATCAACACTGACACCTAGAGGTTGCACGGCAGAAGTAAAACATGTTGCTGCTGTTGCCTTTGAGCCCCTGGATGGAGTAAGTGTGCTGAATATTCATCTATTCTCTGCCATTGTACCATTTACACACCCACACGCCTATAAAAGTAGTTCAGTCAGTCAGGCACACGTACACATATAGCGTAACCACAGAGTTTTTGTGCCCAGAGGCGCAACGTCGCGATACTTCTGGGAATGCGTTTGGAAGCCGACTGACCAGGGTTTGGCAGACAATGGGAGAAGTGAGGAAGTCGTCCTTAGTTGTTCATTTTCTTGAATTCTAAAGGCAAAACCTAGATTTGAACAAATATCTTAAGTAGCTGGACCTGTCATTACTACAACCTTGTGAAACTGACAGGTATGATTTTCTTTTAATATCGAAGGAGTGACGTTAATTTGACAGCCTGCACATGCGTAATTCGGCAAGGCATGACCATTAGACCCGATGGAGGGTTTTTGCACATGAGCTATGCTAGCTAACGTCACCTTCACGTGTGATTGGGGATTTCTATTGTAGAAGCAGTTTCTGCTGATCTTTATACTGTACAATCTTTGGCGTAACCAAAGACTGTACAGTATGAAGACTGTACATTATGAAGATACATCGTTTAGATTTTATTCATCAAACTCATTATTTAATGGAAGACATACAAGACCACTGATAATCTCCCTCGATCTGGGGCTCCACACAAGATCTCACCCCGTGGGGTCAAAATGATCACAAGAATGGTGAGCAAAAATCCCAGAACCACACGGGGGGGACCTAGTGAATGACCTGCAGAGAGCTGGGACCAAAGTAACAAAGCCTACCATCAGTAACACACTACGCCGCCAGGGACTCAAATCCTGCAGTGCCAGACGTGTCCCCCTGCTTAAGCCAGTACATGTCCAGGCCCGTCTGAAGTTTGCTAGAGAGCATTTGGATGATCCAGAAGAAGATTGGGAGAATGTCACATGGTCAAATGAAACCAAAATATAACTTTTTGGGAGAACTTTCACAATTGGTGGCTGACTAAATACTTTTTTTGCCCCACTGTAGCTGAAACTGAGTTTTCATAACCTACCAATTCACATACAGTGCATTCCAAAGTACTCAGACCCCTTGACTGACAAAAATGTTGCTGTTAGCAACAGTTAGCATGTTTTAGCAACTATTAGAATGTATCCACTACACAGTGGGGCAAAAAAGTATTTAGGGGGCAAAAAAGTATATATATGAAGTGCTCAGTGACTTTCAACGTGGCACCGTCATAGGATGCCACCTTTCCAACAAGTTAGGTTTGTCAAATTTCTGCCCTGCTAGAGCTGCCCCGGTCAACTGTAAGTGCTGTTATTGTGAGGTGGAAACATCTAAGAGGAACAACGGCTCAGCCGCAAAGTGGTAGGCCACACAAGCTCACAGAACGGGACCGCTGAGTGATGAAAAGCGTGTCAAAATCACCTGTCCTCGGTTGCAAGACTCAATTTAGAGTTCAAAACTGCCTCTGGAAGCAACATCAGCACAAAAACTGTTCGTCTGGAGCTTCATGAAATGGGTTTCCATGGCCGAGCAGCTTCACACAAGACTTAGATTATTATGAGCAATGCCAAGCGTCGGCTGGAGTTGTGTAAAGCTCGCCGCCATTGGACTCTGGAGCAGTGGAAACGTGTCCTCTGGAGTGATGAATCATACTTCACAATCTGGCAGTCCGACGGACGAATCTGGGTTTAGCGGATGCCAGAACACGACCTGCCCGAATGCATAGTGCCAACTGTAAAGTTTGGTGGATGAGGAATAATGGAATGGGGCTGCTTTTCATGGTTCGGGCCCCTTAGTTCCAGTGAAGGGAAATCTTAATGCTACAGCATACAATGACATTCTAGACAATTTTGTGCTTCCAACTTTGTGGCAACAGTTTGGGGAAGCCCCTTTCCTTGTTTCAGCAATGCCCCAATGCACAAATTGAGGTCCATACAGAAATGATTTGTCCAGGTCAGTGTGGAAGAACTTGACTGGCCTGCACAGAGCCCTGACCTCAACCCCATCGAACACCTTTGGGATGAATTGGAACGCCGACTGCGAGCCAGACCTAAATCGCCCAACATCAGTGCCCGACCTCACTAATGCTCTTGTGGCTGAATGGAAGCTCGTCCCAGCAGCAACGTTCCAACATCTAGTGGAATGCCTTCCCAGAACAGTGGAGGCTGGTATAACAGCAAAGGGGGAGGACGAACTCCATATTAATACCATGCAGGTGTCCACATACATTTGGCCATGTGGTGTATGTGCTAGCAACAGTTACTGTACAGTTGGCATGCATTTAATGAACATAAATACCGTTAGCAGCACATTACAAATATAAGCACACTCGTGGGGTTTATATGACCTTGTACATTCACCCACATTAAGTTCTCATGCAAACACTTGGGCAAACGATTTTAAACATACACGCACGCGCACACAAGAAATGCCGAGCTTAACAACCGACGCACAGTTTCACTCGCACACACCGTTAACACAACGCCCTGAGGGATATGTCGGAAGGCAGCTTTATTTAGAGCAGAAAGGGAAACCTAGAGCCCGAGCCCCACCCAGCTTCGATCCGGTTATAAGAGAGAGAGAGAGAGAGAGAGAGAGAGAGAGAGAAAGAGAGAGGACTGAAAAGGCCATTCAAAAAGGGAACAAAGACTCCAGGAAAAACACCACAGACACAGAATTGAAGAGGAACGCCAGTCTAAAAGAGAGGGAGAGAAGTTCTATTTCACGAGCAGCCGCAATTGTCCATGTCCGAGCCAGACAAACTATAGAACAGAGCTACAACAAAACCACATTACACAAACACAGGACAGTTTATAACCCTTCCTGTCTCGGTCCGCCATGTGTCTTCTGAATCTGAGCTATAACACTCAACGGTGACACTCGGACGGACGTCCAAAGGATTAGTGAGACTTTGACAATGGCCACGCCACCCTGAGTACCCTTTGGGTCATCTGGAAGAGTGCCTGACCCCTGTAACTACACCTGTGGGATTGACCAGACAACAATACTAGATAGAAGGGGAGTTGAAGGTGTTTGGGGTGGGCTGTGGTAGACCATGGTGTGTGTGTGTGTTGGTCTCACCTGCTGTGGGTTGTTGGGCATGTAGGGCAGCATGGTGGACACGTGGAACATGACCTCATAGCCCTGGTAGGTGGTGTACAGGGAGTGGGTTCCCGTCGAGTCAGCTGGGGGAAACCGAGAGAGAGAGAGAGAGCAACACACACAAACATACGCACAAGCAAACACACAGTTAACGTTCCGTTATCCTGTCCCAGTTCAGCACCAGGGCATGACCTCAACAAATAAAGGAACACCACATTAAAAAAAACACAGTCTGTCGAGACTCTTTCTAAACGGTTGACTTCACAGGCTGTGACGCAGCAACTGTGTTTTTATATCCATGAGCCATTTGACAGGAATCACTCATTTTACTCAGTGTTCACACCTGGGCCTTAAGTTCCATCATTACAAAAACTACATTTAACCATTAGGAAGGCATGCAGAAAACTGTGCTGACATTGGGCACGCACATTCGCCTGCACACACACCCTACTACGCACCCCCCCACACACACACACAAACAAGACACAAACACCAACGAACACAAACACCCTACCCTCCCACACACACAGACACGTACTCTTAGTGTCCAGCTGGGCGGCGTAGTTGGTGAAGCCTCGGAGGCACACCTGCTCCCCTAGCAGGTCCATGAAGGCAGAGAAGGCGGGCGTGGCCTCTTCGTTGTTATACATCTCCTCTTCGGTGCTCTGCCCTGCCCGACACAGCAGCACTCCCACCTTGTGCTTCTGACTCAGCTACACCGGAGAAGAAACAAATATTAGGCCGCATTCACACGCGGCTGCCGCGCCCCCGGCGCAAACAGAGACACACCTATCTGCCGTTTATGACCGTAGCTATAGGAGGTGATATCAGAGGTGATAAAAAGACAGAGATGTCACTTAACTCGCGCCTGAGACCATGGCCCGCCGACTCACCCCCTGTTCGTCCAGTTTGAGGAGCTGCTCGGTGACCTTGGGCGTGCTGAGAGCCAGGCGCAGGCAGGACACACTGAGCTCCGGGACCACCTGCTCCAGCACCTCCTTCAGGGGGAGACCCCGCACCGTGCCGTGCCTCCCCGTGGAGGCCACCGCATCCTCCAGGATGGACCCCCGCAACGTCACCAGCTACACACACACACACACACACACACACGGAGGACATGGGAGTGATAGAGATGTGAAACACACACAAAAAGGTAAGATGAGACGTACTTTATTGTCCATTAACTTGAAGAGAACTTGCTCACATCTATGTCTCTGGAAGTTGTTTTGAGACAAAAAGGACAAATGTCTTCAGTAGATGAATATCTGCAATCTTTAAAAGCTTCTTACTGCCATGCACCTGAGTGAACCCTACAGGGGAGACCGGTACTCGGGGTGTTTCCAGACAGCGGGGCTATAATAATCTCAGGTGCTGAGAGAGCTGTATTTTATTCAATGTATTCAGAGAGACCACGGCACCGTGCTTCATTAAAACTGCAACACACTGCCGAGGAGCTGGAGGGGACGAGAGAGTGCTTCACCTTAACGAAGTCAAGGGTTTTTGTTGTGGGGGAAAAGAAACCCCTAAATAGTGCAGGTTAAATTCCAACTATTCAGATGACCTTCTGGCACAACACAGAGCTACTCAAGTCGTTTCTCAGATGCTGAGCCAATAGTTGCCAATAACCTGTCGTCGAACTATTCATATCGTGTTTCCCCCGGTGACCTTTAACCTCTGACAATTGTCTCCAACCCAATCTCTCCCCCTTGGAGGCAGGATGGGGAACCCTTATGTTGGTGTCCAGTAGTGGCTGACTGCACCAACCTGGGGCATCTGTAGGGTATGTGTAACAATGTGTTTGAGTGCACGTGGACGTGTGCGATTGAGTGTGCATCGTGTGGTTATAGCATGCTGTGTCAGCGTCGTTCAATCTTCAATGAATGAGGGAAGGGGGGGTTGTGGGCTGGCTGGCTGGCTGTCTGTCTATCTGGGAACCAAGGACAGGCCTGAGTGGAGCGTTTGTGTGAGCTGATCTCTGTAGACACAGGCGGCGGAGCTGCCCATTGTTCCATAGGGGCTAAGGCGCTGAGGCCAGGCAGCCATGTAATCCAGCTAAAAACAACAGGGAGGGCAGCAGCTAGCCAGAGGGGCACAGTCACTCACTGGACACTATTGGAAAGTACTATTAAGATGGCTATTTGTGCAGTGGTCAGTCAATCTGTCAATCAGTCTCTGAGTATTCAGACCCCTTGACTTTTTCCACATTTTGTTACGTTACAGCCTTTTTCTAAAATGGAGTGAATTAGTCTCCCCCCCCATCAATCTACACACAATACCTCATAATGACAAAGCAAAAAAACGGAAGCGCGGCGGGACATATCACATTTATATAAGTATTCAGACCCTTTACTCAATACTTTGTTGAAGCACCTTTGGCAGCACCTTTCAAGTTTGAGCTCTGGCTGGGCCATTCAGAGACATGTCCCGAAGCCACTCCTGCATTGTCTTGGCTGTGTGCTTAGGGTCGTTGTCCTGTTGGAAGGTGAACCTTTGCCCCAGTCGGAGGTCCTGAGTGCTTTGGAGCAGGTTTTCATCAAGGATCTCTGTACTTTGCTTCGTTCGTCTTTCCCTCGATCCGGACTAGTCTCCTAGTCTCTGCCACTGAAAAATCCCCACAGCATGATGCTGCCACCACCATCCTTCACCGTAGGGATGGTGCCAGGTCTCCTTCAGTCGTGACTCTTGGCATTCAGGCCAAAGAGATCAATCTTGGTTTCATCAGACCAGAGAATCTTGTTTCTCATGGTCTGGGAGTCCTTTAGGTGCCTTTTGGCAAGCGGGCTGTCATGTGGCTTTTACTGAGGAGTGGCTTCCGTCTGGCCACTCTACCTTAAAAGGCCTGATTGGTGGAATGCTGCAGAGATGGTTGTCCTTCTGGAAACAGGATGCACTGGAGCTCAATTTCGAGTCTCATAGCAAAGAGTCTGAATACTTAAGTAAATAAAGTATGTTTTCGCTTTGTCATTATGGGCTATTGTGTGTAGATTGAGTATTTAAAAAAAAATATATATATATTTTTTAGAGTAAGGCTGCAACGTACATTTTTTTTGTGGAAAAAGTCAAGGGGTCTGAATACTTTCCGAATGCATTGTACAAGAAACATCCTGAGAGAACTTGAGTGTGCAGGAAAGGTAGTGCCAGGTACATGTGGACTCTTAGAGTGCCCTAAAAATAGTGGCCTGGATTGTTTATGGGCTTTTCCACATGAATATTTCAGTGGTGCCCTAGTTTGTTAATGGGAGATCCCCGCACACTTGGTCCACACTTGGTGTTTATAATCTACTAAAGAGGACTTTGGTAATGCTAGACGGCCAATCATAGAGAATGCCCTGTCCCAGGCCTGGAGGGGTGGTGATCCAATCAGAGCACATCTTTGCTTGCCTGGCTACCCAGACTCATTGCTCCGGCCAAACACTACGCTGTACGTACAGACGTTAGTTTCTTCTCCACAATGAGTCTGGATCTGAGGACCTCCCCAACCCTTTACCGAAAGCGAACACATTGGTCTGATTGGTCCAGAAACCAATGGGTTGGGCCAGAGTTAGAACACACGTGGGTAAAGTGGCGGTTTGACAATGTGTCATTGGCTTTGATACTCTGATCAGGTAGAGACGATCTAAATCGCTGATGACTTTGTTTTGTACACCGCACCTATTCACCACAACTGACTTCAACGATGGCCGTCTCAGACTAAAGCATGAAGCGATCCACAGCGCAACTGAAAGAAGGAGTTGTCTGGCTACATCTTTGCTTCGAATGAAGAGGTTTGACCTATCACTAGCTGGGGTATGAGTGGAGAGAGGCCTACCAGTGGACCGGGGCCGGGCTTAGCTGTTCTGAGCAGGGCCTGGTCAGGTGGAAATTTCCACTGGCAGAGAATGGAGGGATTGGAGAGAGGAGGGGAGGTAAGAGTGCGAGGGGAAGGTGTGAAGGGAGAGGGTAGTGTGGGGTGGAGCCAGGATGAGCCGTGGTGACTCGCTGAGGTCCAGTCCAGGCATAAATAACAGCGTCCAAAAAACGCACACTCCCACACTGTGTCTCAAGCGCACTCTGCCTACTCAAACGACACACACATTTGGCAGCGTCAATATTCAGCCTACTCGGTGTTCCATCTAGCTGTGTGTGGGCAGACAGTGGGAGGCGGAGGTGGGTGTTAGTACCTCACTGGTTCTGGCGATGACGCGGTACTGGTACTGGTCCTTCAGGTCTTTAGTGTCGTCCAGTTTCTCCCTGCGGATACTCACAGCCACCGGACCCAGCTTGTCGTCCGTGCCAAAGTAGTTTGAGTGCTCTGCAGTGACACACAGGGAGAGAGTGTGTTCACAACATGTCTGAACATGCCTTTGGTACTGTTGAACACCGTGTATTGATCATTGCAATAACAGCCTTTGGACATGGAAAAATGGAGGAGTGAAAGGAGATGGAGAGAGAGAACAGGCTCAGAGCGGAGGAGGGAAAGAGAAGAGACCGAAGGGTGGAGTGTCAGAACAGTGCTTGCCGTGCTTGTATGTGGTTTCAATCCATTTTCAATTACACATTGAATTAAAATCAGGTCATCAAGGAACCTGAGGACATTGATTAAGAGCTACAAATGACAAACAAAGACTGTACAGCTGAGCCGGTGGTGTGGTGGCATGGCTTGCTCGGAACAGATTCCACTTTTCCCAGATGTCACATGCTTGAGTAACCTTCAGATAGGTAGAGTAGATAATACAATAATAATAATAATAATTTACAAATGACTAAATTCAATTATATTTGCTCTTCAATCCACAACAACACAAACCGATTGCTTTGACGTGCTAGCCTTATTGCTTTGCGCGATATAGGCCTCGTAGCCAGACATGTTGGTTTCATAAACAGATCGCTCCACATGATATTTTATTACAACTGTGTGACGAATGAGTAGCCTGTCTGCTTATCTACAGTTTGATGAATTTGATGAATATAAGTGGAAATCTCCGATGAGACACATTCCTAAAGTAAAAGGCTTAAACATATCCGTGTGATTCATTAACGGCCTACTCCTCAAACGGAGAGCGACTTCTCCCATTTGTGAGCGGAGGAGGAGGAAACCCATGGAAGGATCTAGTTTTCAACTTGTTTCGCCCCTGCATAATTGAAGAGGCTCAGCCATGTTTAGCATTCCCGCTTTGTCCTGCAGTACAAACGTCAGCTTTTTGACATGCATGCAGGGTAGTACAGTTACAACACCGGAGTGGTCTCATGTTCCACACAGCGTTCTGTCTCTAATTAGGCTCTTAGCAGACGATTCTGTCCTCGGGGGGGCAGCCATCTATTTTTCCAGGGTCTTAGAGAGGCAATGCTTGGAGCGCGCGCGTGTACACACACAGTTCTCTATGATCGGGGGCATTTTAATAGGAAGAGACAACCAGTGTCAGGATTAATGTGCTGAGGCAGAGAGGTCACCGTGTGTGTGAGGGAGTAAACTAATTCTTCCCAGAGCTATGAACTCAGTTTGCCAACAGACAAGAGGCAGGTAGGTACATGTTATCCTCTGGGACCGCTGCCAGGTTGGCTGTACAGGGACAGCTGGATGGAGGAGGAGAGAGTACCACCAGTGGAAACACTAGTGACATGGCTAGACTTTTATTGACAGCAGAAAATGATAGGGAGAGTGAATACTAATAGTTGTACAAGTTAGGCAGGATAGGGCGGCTGGACCGAGTGGCAACATCAGATGAGTTGTTACCTTTCCCGTGGAAGTAGTCTCGGTAGTAGCGTGCCCCCAGGTCCATGTGCTCGATGCTATAGAGTTTCAGCCTGTCCATTCTGGTGACTTGCTGCTCTATGGGTACCTCCACCACCGACACACTGGCGTTGCTACGCCGAAGGCTGCCCCTCGCCAGGTCACCCGCGCCCCCCTCCCCTCCTCGCTCGGCCGAGGAGCTCAGGAAGCTGACGTTGCGCTCCCCGTGTCCCCCCGTCTCGTTCCGGAAGTGGGGGCAGCTGAGGAGGAGCAAACTGGAGGTGGGGCCACCGGGGGGGCCGTCCAGAGGGTCCACGCCCAGGGAGGGGGTGGGGGCGCTGGGGTCGAGACCTAGTGTCAGGTCCTCAACGCTGGAGTAGGTAGCGTCCAACCCACTCAGAGCTGAGGACCGTGACACAGCCAGGGAGACGGAGGCCGCCGATGCCCCGGTGGCAGTGTTCCTCCGCTGGGATACATACGCGCGCTGAGCAGCAGCCTCATGGAGGTCAAACAGGATGCTCTGGGCGTCGTAGTGGACAAAGCTCTTGGGGCACACCCAGGGTTTGTAGGGGGTATCTGTAGAGTTACGGCCTCCCCCGTCCTCCCCCGCCTCCCCTCTGTCCAGCTCCCCTCTGCTGGAGCTGCGGAGCTTCCGGAACAGAGAGGATGTGCCCAGAGACGAGTCTGTCCCCCCACTCTTCTTCCTCACCCTGTTCTCCGACCGTCCCATCCCTCCATCCTCCCCCCGGGGTGTGGGGATGGGGGAGTGGCCCGTGGGGAGGGGTGCCGAGGGAGGGGAGTTGGTGTACAGTAGCTCCCCCAGGTGTACGGGGGCAGTGCTGCGCTGGTCGGGCCTCTCCTGGTGGAATTGGCTGAGCATGTCAAAGAAGCTCTGCTCGGGGATGCCCTGCACGTCGATGGAGGAGGTGCTGCCGTACTCCCGGAACAGATTAGCACCTCCACGACCTTCCACCTCGTTCTCATCCTGCTCGCTCAGAGTAACCTCGCTGTTGGAGCGCTGCCGTAACGGGGGGAAGGCACGCAGGCCTACGGGAGACCCTCTTCCACCCCCGTACCCACCACGGAACTCCACGTCCTTTGTGCGTCGCCTTGGTAAACGAGCCACTCCTCCCCGCACCAGCCCGACCTCGGAGATGGGGAAAGATGCGGAGGAGGTCGTCGTGGAGGGGTCGTCTCCATGGTGATTAGCGCCTTGCCCGTTCTCCAGGAGCGACTCCCTCGATTGCGCATGGCGCGGCGGCCACTCAGCAATACGGGCGCGGACGCCCATCTTGGGAACGGAGACACGGGATTGGGTGGCTGGGTCAGAGGAGGGGGCAGGGTGGCCGTTGAGGGTGAGGTGGAAGGCGGCATGTTGTGTGAGGAGGGACCCAGGCCCTCCCCCCCCACCCCTCTCTAGCAGGTCTGAGGAGGTGCAGGTGACCCCTCTATCTCTGTAGGTGTTCATGGCGCCCCAAGAGAGCTCAGGGCAGGACAGAAGGCAGGGGGGAAGTGGGCTGGCATCCCGTGCCAGGGTGGGGGGTAGGGGAGTGGGAGAGGAGCCCCACACACACTCTGCTGATGCTGCGGCCTCCACCTCCCACACACATCGCTTTCACTGGGAGGGTGAGAACCTGCTTGTCAAATGCCCAGTTACACAGTAGGTCGTCTCTCTTCTCTCAGGCTCTGGGCAGATCTGGGGAGGAGACAAAACACACATTGATATGCTGATGACCACAACAAAAAAACTAAAAACATGCATACAGTAATACGCTGTTTCTTAACATGCACACCTAAACACTAACCTACACTGACCCAGATTCCCCCCTCCTACCCAATGAAATGACACCACGAAAACTGACTACAGCAACTCATCTGCAGTAGTGTGTGAGAGAGTGATTAAGGTAGAGAGGAGGATATGAGAGAGAGGAGAGAGAGCAAGAGGATATGAGAGAGAGGAGAGAGAGCGAGGATATGAGAGAGAGAGGAGAGGGAGAGGATATGAGAGAGGAGAGAGAGCAAGAGGATATGAGAGAGAGAGGAGAGGGAGAGAGAGAGTGGATGATATGAGAGAGAGAGAGTAGTGAGGTGAGGGGATTTGACAGAGGATTTCTCCTGTTGAGACTAATCTTCAGAATGCCTGACAAGCAGGGTTATTATTATCATACTAGTGTCATATTTCAGCAGCAACACACACACACACGCACGCATTACATTACACCAAATCAAACTCCTGCATCATAAAGCCATACTGAAAGTGCTAGGACAAATCCCAACTAAACCGACTGGATAGTTACATGGAGGCAGAATATGCACACACACACACACGTTGGGTTACTGCTGCAGTGTCATCTTTCAGCTAATTTAACTTACAAGCAGTATGTGTGGTTCTTCATTTTTCTCCTATCTGCTCAGGGCGATGATAAATATGAGAGCATCTATGCTATGTACCTGGTATCAGCCCGTGAGAGGTATGTGTGTGTACACAAGTGCATTACAGCTGGTGTCAGGCAGTGAGAGGTCATAAGCATTCGTGTGTGAGAGTAGGTATGTGAGGTATGTGTGCAGTGGGTATAAGTTTAAGCACCAGGCCAGATATGAGCATGACTTTGAGGTTGGGTGAAGTCAACCTTTGTCCTATCGTGATTAAGTACCAATAAAACATCATCCCCTATTGGGAAACACTTTTGACAAAAAATATATAATAATATATTTTTTTAAAGCTAAAAAGGACAGCTAACACGAGCCCGCATGCTGCGAGAGGGACGAGAGGAATCATGACAAAATATATTTGGGAGCCAAATATTTTTCAGTAGCCTATTCCTCTCTGTTGAAGCCGTGGCATGAAAGAGGCGAGTGTCTGTGTGTGCCGACGCACAAGACAGCCTCGCTGGCTGAGCGTTGTGTGATGGGTTGTAAAATCATGAAGGGCACGGCTTCAGAGCACTGCTTCAGAGCACGCAACTCTGCTGTCCTCAGAACTGGATAATTATTCAATGATTTGCATCTTTGCCTAATCTGCCTTTATTATTATGCCTAGGCTCGATTACATGGCCTTCGGAAATGAATCAGACCCCTTGACTTTTTCCACATTTTGTTACGTTGCGGCCTTCTAAAATGGATGAAATTGTTCTTCATTTGTAATGGGAATTTTAATGTTTTTGCTTTTCTTGTCAATAATTTCTGTCTTCTATTCATGTGCTGTTCTAATAACCAATTTCTGTGTTCACGCAAGTGGCTGACTGTACAAATCCTCACTGTCAGTAGCTGCAATTTGTCAGTGCGCCCAGACATTGTTTTGAGAACGAATGAAAGATCTCGGTTTTTGTGGTCTCACCTTCGAGAGAAAGAAGCCTTGTGAGGTATTGGTCTGTCACCTGTTATGAACCAGTATTGGTCGGTCACGTGGATGAAACAAAACAGTAATGATGAATTAATTATGCTAAACCAAGCAAATATAACTTGTGTATAGCCATTTATAAAGACAACTGCTGGGTCTGCCCAGGAAAAGCTCCCGATTGACATATGTACTATGGTGCATCAAGTTGGTTGGAACCTCTCCAGTGCGCTGACAAATAAACAATGATTCATTTAAAGATGGACTTTGTGTCCACCTGTAAGAATTTCCATGACACTTTCCTCAATCTAAACACAATACCCCATAATGTCAAAGCAAAAACTTTTTTTTTTCATTTTTTTTTTACATTTTAGCAAATGTATAAAAAAATATTTTTTAAAAAATCCAAATTTTCATTAGTATTCAGACCCTTTACTTTGTTGAAGCACCTTTGGCAGCGATTACAGCCCTGAGTCTTCTTGGGGAACGACAGATTTTTACCTTGTCAGCTCGGGGATTCGATCTTGCAACCTTTCGGTTTCTAGTCCAACGCTCTAATCACTAGGCTACCCTGCCGCACTTATGTAAATAAGGCATCTGTTTTTTTTAAATTTGTAATAAATTTGCAAACATTTCTAAACCTGTTTTCGCTTTGTCATTATGGGTTATTGTGTGTAGATGGATTTAAAAAATACAACTGTCATCAATTTTAGAACAAGACTGTAACGTAACAAAACGTGGAAAAAGTGAAGGGCTCTGAACACTTTCCAAATGCACTTTACATAGCTAATAACAAACTGTGGAAATAGGATTGGCATACTCTACACAGTTTCTTTCATAAGCTGTACGTTTTCATTTGAGTTCTCGTTCAAACTTTCAAACTAAATGTTGGCTCAATTCCACTTCTCGTTGACTGATAATATGTCATTAAAAATAAATCTGTGATCAAATCTGATTGTCACAATAGTTACCATTTGAAAGCTGCAACTTTAGGACAAACACTATTAGAATGGCCCCTGTTTGGCAAATACTCATAACTGTAACTCGCCTTAATGCTTTCGATAAGCTATTTTAATTAGTAGGATTTTGCTTTTGGCCGTTTGGTTTGCAACGGCAAGGAGGAGGGATGCATGCATAACTTAATTTAGATTAAGCCACGCTCAACTGTAAGGTTTGTTCGAACTACTCATTTGATTTTTCTATCTTGCTATTGTTTGTTCTACCCGTCTCATTATTTATTACCTTAGGCCTATCATGTTTTTCGTTCAGAGTTAAGTTATTGTCACGTGACGTGAAATGCATTTGTTGCTCTTTTCCAACAATGCAGTAATCAATAATCAATAGAAAACTTATAAAACAATGATAAAAAATCAAATAGAACAAAAACACACAAGAAATAGAAATAAGATCAACAACAAGAAAACAAGCAAGCTATAGACAGGGTCAGTGCCAAGACCCATATTCCCAATGTGCAGGGATACTGGAGTGGTAGGGATAAGTTGACTAGGCATCAGGATATATGATACAGTATACGTTGCTGCTCAGTTTGATGACTGTGTGTGTGTTGCTTGACATACCAGTAATATCCCGGTACCAAAACGTCATGATACTTATGATACCAACATTTTAGAATACCGTAGTACCGTTTCATATGATACTACCAACTTCTTATGCCCTACCGATCTAAAGAACCTGCTGGTGACTTTTATAAAAGTCACTTTTGTTTATAAATTTAGTTGAATTGAAGCAACGGCCGCTCGTCTCTTGTATGGGCAGGTCCAATGATATCCACTTTCATGTGTATATCACGTGTGGCAGCAGTAATCATCCTGCTGCATCCCTTATCAGCCCTCACTCACCTGCTTCTCTTCGTCAGCACTTCACGTCTATTCCACCTTCAGGTTTTAAAAAATATATAATTTAGCCGTGATGGCGAGTGGGGGTGCAGACCCCAATGAGTCTTCCGTTGTTCGATTTCTACATTTGTTGCATTGGAGCAGTGTGCAAAGCCATCAATGTTGATACGTTGTATCATTTCATCACCTGTTATAACCAAGAGCACAGGCCCGTGTCTGAGTCGACTTTGCAAGCTCACCATCATGCAGCCTCTGAGTGTCAGAGGGGAAAATGGAAAGAATCGTGACAGGCATGCATGGAGCTTTTACGGCAAAGAAAAGAGCTCGTCTCCAACCTAAACGGTTTTTAAAAAATATGGCCCATATTACCGGAGATGCCTTTTTTTTTGTCATATCGAGATTCACATGCATTTTATATAATTTCACAAACCATGTTGTGGGCCGTAGAAAAATATATATTTTTTTTAAATCCAGAGTCGTTAATTATTGGCTTGCTAGCTAGCTAGCTCAAGTACCAGACCTAGCTAGCTAACAGTCTGGTACTTGACAGTAGGCTTAGGCACATTTCGGTCTGCTATTCATGAGATGTGCTTCAAAAGGTAGGATTCATATTAGGCCTAATCTAAGCCTAAACTAGATAAAAATCTATGTATTTCTGGTGCTCCTTAAATTCTGTTTTTTGTGACTAATGTTTTAAAAGTTGGGAGCAGTGTGTGTGTGTGTGAGAGAGAGAGAGAAAGCTGCATGTGTGTGTACTGAAGAGTAAAGGCATGCATGACACAATGACATGCAGATCATTATGCATGTATATCACAGGAGGTTGGTGGCATCTTCATTTGGGAGGACGGGCTCGTGATAATGGCTGTTCCCGATGAGTGGAATGGTATCAAACACATGGCTTCTGTGCGTTTTGATGCCATTCGCGCCGTTCCAGCCATTATTACGAGCCGTCCTCCCTCCAGCAGCCTCCACTGATGCATATTCGTTCCTCCCATTCCTCCAGCCAAATCACAGTTAGGCCTTTGCAAATATGAGCAAATCAGCCATTCTATGCAGAATTCTATAATACACTGAACAGTGTGAATTTAAATACAATGTGTTGCATTGAGTAGAAGTTTCAGAGACAGTTTTTTGGAGAACGTTTAAAAAATAACGTGAACAAGCATCAGAGGGGGGGGGGGGGGGGGGTGCTAAGCCACAGATTTTTTCCCCACCGTGGTATTTCGATACTACTTGGCATCGTGATACTTGGCCTGGTATCATATCGTTTGTTGGCATCGTGAGAAGCATAGTGTGTGTAGAGTCAGTATGAATGCGTGTGTGTGTGTGTGTGTGTGTGAATAGAGATAATAAAATAGGGACAATGCCGATAGTCTGTGTAGCCATTTTGTTAGCGGTCTTATGGCTTAGGGATAGAAGCTGTTCAGGAGCCCGTTTGGGTCAGACTTGATGCTCCGGTACCGCTTGCCGTGCGGAAGCAGAGATAACAGTCTATGGCTGGAGTCTAACAATTTTCCGGGCCTTCCTTTCATACCGTCTGATATAGAGGGCCTGGATGGCAGGGGAGCTGGGCCCTAGTGATGTACCGGGCTGTTTGCAACATCCCCTGTAGCGCCGTGCGATCGAGGATGGTGCAGTTGCCATGCAGTGGTTATTCAATAACTTCAAAACGCTCTGACAACTCCGTTAGATAAATTCATAGTTTGATCACGCAGTAGCGTGGCCGGGAAAAAAAACAGGTCATATTCACATCAAATGGAGAGAAAATACAAAATTAGGCTTTTAAAATAATTAAGAAGCCGTGGTGTCCACACACAACAACAAAAAATAAGCGTCAGCTATGTTGCCCAGATCATCCGAAAATTTTCTGACTGGACATTTTGAGCTGCTTTGATGAAAATCTCTGTCTACATTATTCTCTTGCATTCTATAAATTGTTTATAGCATATTTATTGAAATAGGTTGTGCAGGCTATAACAACGGAATGTTGAAATGGGCTATAGTCAAGTTGAAATGGGCTATACATAGCCTGCCACATCACAATGTCGCCACTATCGACGATGGCTGCCAATCATCTTCGATATCAGACACTATCGTAATATCG
Organism: Oncorhynchus mykiss; assembly: GCF_013265735.2. NCBI lineage: Eukaryota > Metazoa > Chordata > Actinopteri > Salmoniformes > Salmonidae > Oncorhynchus > Oncorhynchus mykiss. The sequence continues at coordinate 3,127,091 of NC_048588.1, read as the reverse complement.
CCCGACCCTACTCCACCCATCCTGCTGTACATTCTCACCCTCCCTTGCCATGGCGTTTTCAGAAAGAAACAAACGAGGATGCACGCAACTATGCTACTTCATACTCAGCTAAGGAGGGGAAGGGTGAATAGAATACCGAGAAGGGGGGAGAGAATGTAAAAGCGACAGAACAGCAGAACGCTAGGGGGGGGGGGACTGAAAGGGGGAGAAAGTGACGTAGTCGAGAGACTGCGAGGAGGAAGAGCAGAAACGTGTTCACTGAACCAAAATGACTCGCCTTAATATGGCAGTCACAAAGAATCAGGCTTCACCACCGCCCCGGCGCTATAAAAAACCTAATCTACCTCTGCTTTATTCAGGGTCTTTTCTCTGCTCAAAAGTCTCTTGTCTAATGTTTCTCTCTCTCTCTTTTTCTGTGTCCCTTATACCTAGGCTCAGCTATCGCCATTTTATTCAGTCTCCTCTCCGCTCACACTCCCTCCTCTCCTTCGTCGCTCCATCCCTATCGGTTTCCTTTTGCTTCATCCCGGTGTTTCTGTATCTCTCCATTCGGGCTTTGTGATCCGCCAATCCTTGTTCTCATTCCATCCCAACATCTGTCTCCAGTAAGCTTATGATCCAGGCAATTTCTCAGTCTGACATTGTTTAACGGATGCTAGCTACTGGTACGAGGGGGGGGGGGGGGGGGGATAATGTTTTGTGAGGATCGTAATCATTCCCACACAAGCTTCTATTCATCATTCTACTCAGCCGAATTTGAATTATATTGAGTGTTACATCTCACAAGGCAGAGAGTGAAGGAAATTTGTGTACGTTCTGCACAATCCTCTTGTGATTCACTTTTGGCATATGACAGCATTACACACATACCATGAACAAAACTCATTTGCAGTGAACAAAACCCCCCCGTGTCAGTTGAGCACCAGTTAAACACACAAATGAATTGTGTCTTTTGGAGAAGGACAGGATATTCAAAAAGGCCCCTTTCCGAAGGGTCCTGCTCTGATCCTGCTGCTCCGGAAAAAAAACCTTCCCTCATCCGGCACGTTGGCTTTGATACGCTATCAGTCCCAATCCCAGATAGGTCCCGGGCTGCAACAGCCGGAGAACGGGCCCTTTTATTCAGCTGAACGCAGGTCAGGAGAGAGTGGAACTTCTGTCATGTCTCTGGGTGTCCCACGACACCGTGCCAAAGGCCGGACAGACGCACAAGCTGGGAGGGAGGACAGACACAGACTAAAACACAGCCACACAACGAAACAGGACGTGTTTGGCACACACATCTTGTTATGCAGTGCACTGATACGTTTCTAATTCAACTCAAATGTGACGTTGTTGGACGCCGTCGCTAGCCTCCACGGTTCACGGAGCCTTTGCCAAACTCAAAGAGATGGGCTCGCCACGGCCCAAAATAAGAGCTGCAAGGAAACTCCTCCAGACAGACCCATCGCAACCCAAGGCACAGAGGATGGCCCACATTAGGTGAAAGGGACGAGCTTTATCCCCAAACAACTAAAATAACTAAATAGAGTTAAGTGGGGGGGGGGGGGGGGGGGGGGGCAGAAAATGGCAAGTGCCATAGGAAACAGGAGCCACAGGAACATGAAGGGCTTTGAGCCACCCCCAGGCAGACACAGCTCTGGCCCAAACTACAGAAGACGTAAAGCAGGAATGTAATGCCTTTTAATTACTCCCATAGCAATTAGTGAGGTCTCTGAAGATGCTGCTGCCCCCCCCACCACCACCACCACCACACCGCCTCCCACTCGGAGTGCCTGTGCACCCTTGGCCCACACAACGCAAAACACATACTGGAGCTGGTAATTACACTAGTCACTCACCATAATCACAGAGAGAGCAACGAGAGAGCTACAGCTTACCAGCGGAATTATTGTACACATGCTCCAGACGGAGAGAGACGGTTACTGTATCGTCACAAAGCCAAGTGGCCAAGGTCAAGGAAAAAGTCACTTGTGGAACAGACGGCCACGCAGGATAATAATGCATTTGAGATAGAGGTAGCCTACGCATAGAATGGCGACAGAATTAAGCAATAAGGCCCGGGGGGGGGGGGGGGGGGGGGGTATGGCTAATATACCGCAGCTAATGGTTGTTCTTAGGCACAACGCAACACGGAGTGCCTGGACACAGTCCTTAGCCGTGGTACATTGGCCATATTCCACAAACCCCCGATGTGCCTCACTGCTATTACCAAACTGGTTACCAACGCAATTGGAGCAGTGCAAATAAATGTGTTGTCATACCCGGCTGATATACCACGGCTGTCAGCCAATCAGCATTCAGATTATGTAGACAGGGGGACCTGATCCGAGATCAGTATTCCTACTCTGAGATGCTTTACTAATACCAGCGCTGGTAGAGATCGACTACAACAGAGACTGGGCTGTGTGGTCTTCATACACAACCCCCAGGGCCGGGGTGGAATATACATGAAGACGAGAATCAAGTGCTGAAACATATGTAGCCAAACAGTACTTTACAAACTGATCGAGAGTGACGGGAGGAAATGACACGAGACCCTTGATGTCTGTTCAGTTTGCCAGAATGTTAGCGTCCGTAATCCTTATTAGGAGACAGAATTGTTGTAACGAGTGAAAACTGTGACCTGTTAATGAATGAATAGATGATTAGTGAGTGGTGGAGATGACTAGGACCCTTACTGTCACTACAGTGGGTTGTGAATGTGTAGCGATGCAGAAAGTTCAGCTCGGTTATCCTCTGGTCGTTGAAGGGTTCCTGTGGCGAGTCTGTCTCAAGCTAGTCCAGGATGACCCTCCTCTCTGGCTACCTGATCTCAACCCACTGGCTTCCCCTTGCAACCTGTCCACAGCTCTGACCCTAACCAAACCCCGGTGCCACATGAACATGATAAAAGGACTATCTGTGGTTTTTCCCAGGACTGTTGTGTGATAAGACTTGACCAACTTAGCCTGACTCTGGTCCCGGAGGGCTGCAGTGTTTGAGATAAAGTGACGGCTTGGAAAAGCTGGCACACACACACACTGCAGCCCTCGTTTTTCACCCCTGTCTTAGTGTGTCCTCCAGGTCTGCTGTGCTTCCCTACTGAACCTGGCAGTGACAGGTCTTGTCAGGATCAGGGTCTCTGTGCTGCCTCTCCTGGCACGGCTGTGATGGTCTCCATTGATTTCCTGTGACATTGTTTTGCACTCTGTCCCTGATAACCTCTACTGTCACTGCTGTGGTCTACTCCGTCATACAGGCAGAACGCTAGCCTGGGGGAGAAGCATTGGCAGGGAGTGATACACACACAGAGACACATGCGCATTTGCATTGTGCGCACACACACACACACACACACACACATAGGAGAAGGGTGCATGGGGGCTGGGAATGAGGGGCGACCTACAATCTTCCCCTCCTCCACTTGGTTGCCTGTGATCTGAAGTAGGGTGAAGGGCAGTGGAGGTTTGAGGAGTTGTTGCGAGGGGGAGGGAGATACGTTGAAGGTCGCCTTGTCGACTCTGCCATGACATAGGCTTACACAAATCTTTACATTGATAACATTAGGAGGTAGTAAGATTTACACATCAGCACAAGGCCATGCAACATCTGAACTCCTCCCCCCCTCTCTGACTGGATGAGATGAGCCCTCATCTTACACACCATTGGTTCAGGTTTAAAAAGAGACTGTCTGACTGTTACAGCTCATTTCTAAAGCGTGTCCCGAGGCCGTCATGCTGAGCAGTGGTACTTTTAACCCCAATCAGCTATGCAAATAAAGCATTCATCATCATTTCACCGAGACCTTTGCATCGACTCCAATTTACTACCACTTTAATCTACTGCTGTGGTGCAATCTAGCACTGGGCCTTTCCCCTGGGGTAGACAGCCACTTTAGAGAACAGGGGGAATTCTCAGACTCAGAAAGAGGGAACGCTAATAGCAGTCAACTGCATTACTTCCTCTAAAAGTCTGTGGTGTAGCTTAGTAGAACTACAGTGGATTCAGACACAGTACTCGACTTTCGGACTGAATAGGAACATGACTCGCCTCGGTCGTTAGTGATGGGGGGGTTGATAGCTACATATCATGATATTATTTTGAAATATACAACATATCGTTTTTTCCCCATGACTGATCAAAACTTGTTTTCTCATGGCTCTCGCTTGTCCCTCTGCAGCAGACATACGGTGAGCAATATGTTTGGACCGTGGAATCTCAATTAAAAATCACAGTGTCGAATTTCAATACATATAGAATCGCAATAGATATCGTATCGACACCTAAGTATCGTGATATCATACCGGGAGGTCCCTAGCAATTCACAACCCTATTGGACAAAGTGCATTTAAGTGAATATTACCAGTGCAGTAAAACCAGGACTATATGGTTAAGTGTAGATCTATTTCATATGAGTAAGAGATAGAGGCAGCGGTAAAAATCAGGAGAAAAAAAAAATATATTTCCTGCTTGAGGCTATACCCTCAATTTTTTTTTTTACCTGACATTGTAGAAACAGCTGGTTACACTCTGAAATGTTCAACGTTGTCAGAAGCTATTTGCTTTTACATGGTTTGTTCTAAGGTAGCGCTAATATGCTAGTGTAAGCCTAAGAGCTCCTGTCCTAGCTATGGTTCAGCTAAACGTCAGCCTTCGGCTAACAGACAGCACGTTGATGTGAGGAGGATGCAGAAATTATTTTGTTTGGCTAGCAAACTAGTTCGCTAGATAACGTTGCCTAGCTGTGTAGCCTATATTATAATATGAATGACGCTGTATGATAACGTGAATGTACTTTTGTTACTACGGGAGGGGTAAATGCTGATGTTACTTGATCATGAAGAATGTTGTTTGTTAGATAACTAGCTAACAGGAGTTAGCTGTGTATTTTCAGCTAATTGAATACGTACGGATGAGAAAATAAACCACGCTTGTCAATGGTTGCATTATTCAAGAGTGTAATCTGGTTTGGTTGTAATTATTCATTAGTGTAATGTATTTCAGAAGAAAAGTTTCTAAGATTGTTAAATAAATTGTGCTTACTGGCTAGTGGCTACTGTGATATTTAGGGTCAATTTGATCTGCGGACCAAGAACGACGCTTTGCCAGCCACAACAAAAGGCATAGCAAGGATGTGATGCGAACTGAAAAGTAGAAATCTATTTTCGCCACGCCGCATCTCTCGCAGCGGGAATAGGGCCTAAGACTCAGCCACAGACGTCAAAACACACCCCTTAACCTCCCCCTGACTGTTAACATTGACAACACACAGGACGGCTGTCACATAACAGAGGATCAAGTGATGCCCCAAGGTTAAGGCTGGTCCGCACAGAAGACTTCCAGTATCCCTAATGGGTTCGTGTGCGAGCATACACACTTGCGACCACATTCAATCTCTCAGCGTTAAAATGTTGTCAACATTCAGGCTACAACAAACGGATGCATAGACAGAAGCAGGACCGAACAAATCAAAAACAGTCCCGTGTCGACTATGCAAATGAAACCCCAAACTCTACTGGTGGGAGGTGGGGAGTTTCACTGAGTATTGAACCAGGTCTTTCAAGCTGTCATCTGAAGGCAATATAAATCTGTAGATGGGGACACAAATCCTGCAACACACTTTCTGTGACTTCCTTCACTTTTACAGCCAACCACGTATTGCCCTGCTGCTGTAAAATAACAGTGTTACTAACACATACGTGCACACACACACATTTGTTGTTACTCATTTAGCCTACCTCCTCCTGGCGTCAGCTGTGCAGGTGAACCGGGCGTGGTCCGCGTGTGTGTTGACTCACAGGGCATCAGGGGATCAGTGAGGCGGGGACAGGGGAAGTGGGTCACAGCTCTGCTGCCTGGAACACAAGAGGAACACAAGGTAAGAAGTTAGAACCACTGTTCTCTGCTATTAGGGAACCGAAGAGAGAGAACTACCAGTTGTTTAAAACTTTTAACGGGTGACATTTTGAGTGAAACGTCAGAGAGCCCGAACAAAGCCTCCAGGTAGCCAGAGGGAAACTACACTAACACAACTGGGAAGATCTAAGCCAAAAGAGAGAAACACACCGCAAAACATTAATTTTGCTACTTTACTTTAGCAGATTCATAATGTTTATTTGTTAACCGGTAATAACATTCCAAGTAGGCTGACTGAGCTCTATGTGAGGAGTTGAGTGGGTACAGTGTGTGTGTGTGTGTGTGTGTAAGTGAGTGAGTGGAGTGTGTGTGTGTGTCTGCTGTCAGTTCCAGGCTCATCAGTCCAGCAGTGAGTCTATTGTGTGATGAGGAGACATGGATGCCAGGGGCTCTGTCTGTGTCTTACAAACACACACACACACGAGGCCTACATCCAATCACTCAGTGGCACACACCATAGTCTCCTAAATACACAAACTCACCAGTTATCTCTACAACATTCATATGTTAGCACCCAAAATCGAGCAAACAATTAAGATCTTCTGATCCTCCACGGATAAAACAGCTCAGACATAAAGCCTCTTTTAATTGACCTCTTTTCATGTCACTACGACACTATACATGTCAGACGTTATACTGAAGTAAAACAAAACTTTTATTGAACAGATAAATCCGGCAGCATCCTCTGGCATTTCTCTCCCTCTTTCTGCCTCCTTCCCCCCCATCTCTCTTTCTTTCTCCCGCTCTCTTCCTCTTAAGGCATCAACATGCTTCAGTTCGGCTGGCACCTAGCCGAACTCAGCTAGGCCGAACCGAACAAATGTGTCTGTATATTCCCTTAAAGAACTTCGCTTGGAAAATGAGAAAAAAAGCAGCAATACTACTGCAATACTACTACCGAGGGTCGGCTACAGAGTAGTGGGATGAGGAACGGGGTTGATGTAGGCTCAGTAATATAAATTTTAAAAATGGTGTTGGGTTGCTCAGAACCGGAGTGAGTCATGTGAAAGGGTATGCAAGAGGGTGGGGTGATCAAATATGGGGGAGGGCAGGGGGAGGGCGGGGTGAGCAGGTGAGGTTTACGGTTGGGCGGTGTCAACTTTTGTCCTATCGTGATTATGTACTCATAAAACACTGTGATATACAAATGGTATCGCCACTACTGGCCAACACCTCTAAAAAATATAATTGGGCAGGAAAACAAAACCCTACTATAACCACCATTAGGCTATAGAGTGAAATCACATTCACAACTGGACAAATCATGAAACAACTTGGGAGGCAAATATTTTCTAAATATCCTTCCTGGCAGAGGCAGCTTCAGTATGTTGGCACTTAATCTAAAATTGCTTAAATCATTTTTTCCCCTCAAGATATACACAATACCCCATAATGACAAAGCAAAAACGGGGTTTTAAAACTTTCTGCAAATGTATAAAAAATAAAACTGAAATATCACATTTACATAAGTATTCAGAGCCTTTACTCAGTACTTTGTTGAAGCAACTTTGGCAGCGATTACAGCCTGGATTCTGCTTGGGTATGACGCTACAAGCTTGGCACACCTGTCCCGAAGGCACTACTGCATTGTCTTGGCTGTGTGCTTAGGGTCGTTTCATCAGACCAGAGAATCTTGTTTCTCATGGTCAGAGTCCTTTAGGTGCCTATTGGTTTTCCTAAAGAAGTTAAATCCGCGTTGTGTTTTGTTTCCTTTCCACGATACTTACGTGTATCGCGATTCTGGTATAGTCCCGGCTTAACTGTCTGGCCTACATTCCTCCCTTGCTTTCTTTAACATATTTATTGAAACAAATAGGCTATATAGCAAATAGGAATAGGCAAATGACTCTGAATGTCGCTTGTGTGCTGTACCACTCCCTTCATTGCTGCGCGGCTCCAGTCAAGTTCAAATAGGCTAAACCATCGTCTGTCACATCGTGATGGCTATACGATACTATTGTAATATCGCCCAACTCTAGTGAGGTTGATTGGGCTGAGATGGAGGGGAGGGGATGGGGGGGGGATCAGACACTGCTAAAATATCCTGAGGGGGAGGCCCATTACCGTCTGACAATACAGTGCCAATCAATACTGATCAATTCAGGTCCACTTACTCCACGACGCACAGCACTACAATCTCTTAGTAAATGCATGTGTGGGGTTGGGGAGAGACATTGTGTGTGTGTGCGTGCGCGTGCCATGAGTGTGTGTGTGTGTATCGACTAAACTACTGGAGAGTATAGTATCCAGAGCCAAGGGCCAGTCCTGAATATAGCCTGCAGAGTCAGCATGGATTTACAGTTTAGACCTCCCCCAACTTCCAAAATCAAAATCAAATGAAGAGTGAAAACTTTCCAGCCGTGGCTAACAGTTCAGCCCATGGAGTAGGGTCACTGGTAAGCCTGTTAGGGTTGAAATGTATAAACACAACACCTAGGCCACGGGGCTTACAGGCATGTAGGCTAATAGCCTAGCCTACATTCCATTATAATAAACACAAAGAAATGAAGACACTCCATTTAGCCTCGTATGTGTGCATTTTTTTTTTTTAAATAGGACATCAGCTGTATATTTAGGACTGGAGTCCTTCTCTGTGGTTGCAGTGCCTGCCAGACAGAATGACCATCAAACAAAAGAGAAAAGAAAGTCATGCCCAGTGCAGAGGGAGAGCGAGTGAGTGTGTGTGTGTGTGTGTGTGTGTGTGTGTGTGTGTGTGTGTGTGTGTGTGTGTGTGTGTGTGTGTGTGTGTGTGTGTGTGTGTGTATAGAGCTGGATCTATCAGGAAATCGAGTGCATGTTCTTGACTTATGAGTATGACGACTGGGCTTCTTGGTACCAGCTATGCTTCCAAGTGTGTGTGTGTGTGTGTGTGTGTGAATGAGCGTGTTTCCACCTGCCTGTGTGTGTACTGTGTAATATGAACGTGTGTGCCTTGCTGTATACGGCTGTACAGTAGGCTCAGTGAACACGGTCAGTTATGTCCCTGCATGTTAGATCTAGGGAGAGCTCAGTAATCATCATCATCATCATCTCCCACAGCAGAGCAGGATAATTAAAAATCTCTCTCAGCACGCTGAACACAGTGTGACTGGGCCGGCCCGAATTAGAAACCAGGTGCGTTTCAAAGAGGACATGCAAAATCGTACTTTTTTACATACCATTAGTGGTTGATCCCAGCGCCGCTCTGCTCCATGGTGAGCCACAGAGGAGAGAAGCAACGAGCGGGCTTCCTCCCACCCACCTGTCATACACATTGTGTTGCGACTGAAATGGATTACTCCAAAACTCCGGCTGCATTAATATTTCAGAAAGTTTGCCGTGTGTGCGTGCGAGTGCTACTAAAGTGCTACTTAAGTCGTTCCATATTCCAACCAGTTTGAAGAGGAGCCGTTCCAGTCATCTAATGGGTTCGTCAATGCAACTGTAAGGGCGTTTTCACACAGTTCTGAGCTGTAGTTCGAATCGGAGTTCCATTATTTGTTATTGTATCCCCCTCTAATGCAAGTAATTTGTTTATCGGGGAGACAATGCTCACATTAAATCCCTCTGATTATCAAGAAGCATAGCACGTGTATCCCAAACGTCATGTTACTTCCAATAAAAACGGCACAATAGTAGCTATATTCAGTAGCTTATAACCCGGTATATAGCCCCCATCTTCCCTAATCAATAATATTAATAATAATAGAGATTCTGCATGATAATATCAAATTACAGTACATTACATTTCATAAAATGCACGCATCAGTTTTTCCCGGTGTTTGGCCTGGACTGTGTTCTCACCAGCAGTGAACCTAACCACGGTACGAATGGAATCGGGCCGAGACCACCCTTTTTGAACGAAACCATGGTGCGTTGTTTAGTGCGCTCTTGAGTGGACACCAGTCCAAACGAACGGAACTAAGGGGGGTAAACGTGCCCGAGTTGGGGGGGGGGGGGGGAGAGAGAGAGAAACGCTCCAAACCAATTTAGTGTGAAAGCCCTGTAAGACACATCGAAGTGTTGGTGTAATCATACCCTGGCTGACGTGGCCTGTACAATGTACGCAGTTCTTTACCCTGTTAGAATGGGTAGACTTTTTTAGCTGTGTGATACCACTGCCATTGTATTATATGAATTCATTTCAGCTCGGGATGGGAACGGTCATTCAAATTAATTTCAGCTCGGGATGGGAACGGTCATTCAAATTCATTTCAGCTCGGGATGGGAACGGTCATTCAAATTAATTTCAACTCGGGATGGGAACGGTCATTCAAATTCATTTCCGCTCGGGATTGGAACGGTCATTCAAATTCATTTCAGCTCGGGATGGGAACGGTTATTCAAATTCATTTCAGCTCGGGATGGGAACGGTTATTCAAATTAATTTCTGCTCGGGATGGGAACGGTCATTCAAATTAATTTCTGCTCGGGATGGGAACGGTCATTCAAATTAATTTCTGCTCGGGATGGGAACGGTTATTTGAAAATCCGAACGTACGCTAAGTGTTTTGATTTCTTGGGAGAGGATTCATTTTTAGAGAAAAAAACCCAGACCTAATTTAACAATGAAAAGGCTTTGCCACATAAGTCCACAAGGATAGACCACCACATTCGACATTTGAATAAAACAAGTTTTTATGAGTGCACCCCAAAAAGAAGCTCCGGTAGCCTACACATTAGGGAAAGGGGGATACCTAGTCAATTGTACAACTGAATGCATTCAACTGAAATGTGTCTTCCGCATTTAACCCAGCCCCTCTGAATCAGAGAGGTGCGGGGGGGCTGTCATAATCGACATCCAAGTCATCGGCGCCCGGGGAACAGTGAGTTAAACTGCCTTGCTCAGGGGCAGAATGACAGATTTCAACCATGTCAGCTCGAGGATTCGATCCAGCAACCTTTGGGACACAGGCCCAACGCTCCTACCCACCAGGCTACCTGCCGCCCCTACATTAGTGTTGCACGGTATACCAAAACTTCTGTACTTTTTCAAAACAAAAACCTGTTCGATACTATCATTTTTGTTACATTCGGTACTGTCACGTGATTGAGAGGATTACATCTACTCAGTGCAGTCCCTTTATAGCAATTGCCTGCTCCACTTATTCAATGTTAGAGCTGTCTGAGCTGCCTCGATAGCTCCCCACTCATGCTGCACAGAAGTTAACACACTTGATTAACGCAACACGGAATTAAGAAATGTTGAAACTGTTCATTACTGTTCGCAAAACAAATGTCCATGCACGATAGAACCCTTTTACAATGCAAGACTATACCTGTAGCTTCCATTTTTAATTGTAGGCTAACTTTCCTTGCTAGCTCACAGCTGAATCCACTCCCCTAAGTGCTTTTGTTTGTAATAATATGCAAACCATTAAGCAAAATATACTGATTTTAAAGCTGATTGTCACCAAAAACGTTATTAGCTCACTTTGCCTCCCTCACCACCAAAAAAAATCTACTTCTTCATCTCCCTCGCCACCCGTCTGGTTTCCACTAGATTCCGCAGCCACAAAATCTGATTCCACTGGCACATTACTCGGGCTGTGGCGGTCATGAAATTTTGTCCGCCGGTTACTGCCACGCAAAATACTCCCGGTCTCGTGTGGTATAGCTAAAGGTAATGTGCCCCCCCAATTAATTATGAAAATATAACAAATTCCTTATTACTAGACTATTCAAAATCAAATTAATTATTTTGTAGGCTAACTAAGCCGCTCTGCATAATCAATTAACCAACAGCAGGGCCTAGGGCTATACGTTCTCTCCTAGGCTCATGGAAGTACATTTTGGAACGTAGCATAAGGTAACCAGTCCATCCACTATGCACAATAACAGTCCACACTCAAAAGCTAGACCAATTATGTATTAAAGACATCTTAAATCAGTTTTGTTTTATGTTTTTCTGCCATGCGTAATACGCGGTAGGCTATGTATTGTATAATGGAACAAGCATAATTTTTATTCATTCATTTGGGGGGGCTTGGGCTCATAAGCCTATGCATATGCATAAACTCTTAAGATGCATATCGGCGTTTTGAATTAATAATCACCTTAGAAAGCTCTGTCCATTTCTTTTACACTGTTTAAACCCGCTGTTGAACTTCTTTCTTCAAATTGATCACAGTGGGGTGAGTTAAAATATGATAGGCTGTTTGGGTGATGTGTTTGATGTGATTTTCGATTGCATTTGCGCGGTTCTCAAAAGTGACGACAAACGCGATCATGCACGTAAACGCTTTATAATAAAATGTGCACTTTAAACTCACACACAGCCTACCTATGCGAGTTAGAATTAGAGTCTAAGAAATTATTTGGCCACTTTACTTGTGATACAAACCATATCAAAACAAATAGGTCTACGGGCTTGGCTACATGACTATGATTTGAAAAAGGTAGCAAAAAAAAAGAAAGGCAAGCTGTTTCTTGCCTTACTGCACAAGCGATAATACATCATTCACAAGTGATAGGCTAATATTGTCACCCATCAGACTATTATTGCTGTCTTTACATATACTAAATAATGTGTGAAATGAGTTTTGATTTAGAATGAACCATTATCATGCACCGGTCTCAGAACAGCGGCAAAAATACATCATCTATGCACTTAAATAGCGAAGGGAGGACTCTTTTCCCGTGGTTCATTCCTGTTGTAAATACAGTTCAAGTCAGAAGTTTACATACACCTTAGCCAACTACATTTAAACTCAGTTTTTCACAATTCTTGACATTTAATCCTAGTAAAAATTCCCTGTCTTGGGTCAGTTAGGATCACCACTTTTTTTTTTAAGAATGTGAAATGTCAGAATAATAGTAGAGAGAATGATTTATTTCAGCTTTTATTTCTTTCATCACATTCCCAGTGGGTCAGAAGTTTACTTACACTCAATTAGTATTTGGTAGCATTTCCATTAAATTGTTTGATTGTTTAAAATGTTTCGAGTAGCCTTCCACAAGCTTCCCACAATAAGTTGGGTGAATTTTGGCCCATTCCTCCTGACAGCTGGTGTAACTGAATCAGGTTTGTAGGCCTCCTTGCTCGCACAAGCATTTTCAATTCTGCCCACAAATCTTCTATGGGATTGAGGTCAGGGCCTTGTGATGGCCACTCCCAATACCTTGACTTTGTTGTCCTTAAACCATTTTGCCACAACTTTGGAAGTATGCTGCTTGGGGTTATTCTCCATTTGGAAGACCCATTTGCGACCAAGCTTTAACTTCCTGACTGATGTCTTGACATATTGCTTCAATATATCCACATAATTGTCCTTCCACATGATGCCATCTATTTTGTGAAGTGCACCAGTCCCTCCTGCATCAATGCACCCCCACAACACCATGCTGCCACTCCCGTGCTTCACGGTTGGGATGGTGTTCTTCGACTTGCAAGCCTCCCCCTTTTCTTCCAAACACAACGATGGCCATTATGGCCAAACAGTTCTATTTTTGTTTCATCAGACTAGAGGACATTTCTCCAAAAAGTTCGATTTTTGTCCCCATGTGCAGTTGCAAACCTTAGTCTGACTTTTTTATGGCGGTTTTGGAGCAGTGGCTTCTTCCTTGCTGAGCAGCCTTTCAGGTTATGTCGATATAGGACTCATTTGACTGTGGATATAGATACATTTGTACCCGTTTCCTCTAGCATCTTCACAAGGTCCTTTGCTGTTGTTCTGGGATTGATTTGCACTTTTCACACCAAATTATGTTCATCTCTAGGAGACAGAACGAGTCTCCTTCCTGAGCGGCTACATGGTCCTATGGTGTTTATACTTGCAAAATAATTGTTTGTACAGATGAATGTGGTACCTTCAGGCGTTTGGAAATTGCTCCCAAGGATGAACCAGACTTTTGGAGGTCTACAAAGCTGATGTGATCCTCCTATTTTTAATAGAAGCCATCAAATCAGTTCTCACGCAATTGAGTAGCCAATTGATTAGATTTTTGATTACATTTGTATTGATGCCAGAGTGATTAGAGGGACAATAGAGTGCGTAGTACCAGGCAGATAGCAAGTTTGGTAGGCTACTAATGACCATGAGCAGTGTCAGAGCTTGGAGAAGCCTAATTACCGTGACTAAACAGTAACGTGGGATTTGATTGCCATCAGTACGGTCACCTTAACAGCCCTACTCATTACTTTCTTAGAGACAGCACACACTAATATGGAAATGTTGTTGATCAATAGAACACAATAAATGTTCTCCTAGCCAATAAAATAAGTCCTAAATGGAAGGGATTGTTTGTAATCTGTAGCCCCATGAAATCAGCTAAAACAACCTCAATAACTCAATGCATGCACACACTTCTATTGGATAATATGCATTCACCTGTATTGTGAATAGACCTAGGCGACATCTGGATTTACCCAGTTTATTAATAGATTTACAATAAATTATTACCATTATGTTTTGTAGTGAGATTGTTTTTACCAAAGTAAAATTGATTGTATATATTGAACAGTGCAGCAGATGAGTTTATCTAGCAGGATCAAGTGCCATTCTGTAACTTTGGCTAATACTCCTTGTTTTTCGTGGTCTTGTTTTGGTCTGGTGACGGTATCGAGTATGATAATAAACCTGGTATCGGTATCAAAGTCAAAAGTCTGGTACCGTGACAACACTACTACACACGTTTAACACGTGTGTAGCTTGTTATTGTCGGTCAATCAAAGCTGCGCTACAGAGGTTGTGTGTGTAGCAAGTGAAGTGGGAGATTTCTTACCAACGCAAAATGGAATTCATTAAAATGACGGAGGAAAGTTGTCAAAATAAGGAGGAGTAGGCTACAATGATCAACCAACAGGTCGACAGTTTCATTCATATGAATGGAGTTGTAGACAAGGACAGGGACCGCAGCAAAATAGCCTCGATTAGCCGTGCTACTCTGACCAGCTAGCTACTGTAGCTAGCTAACTTCTTCACAACGACTTGATGCAGTCAAGACCGGCACCGCCAGATGGTATATGATAGATATCCGACTCCGGCAACAAGTTTGTCTAACTAGCACGAGTCAGTTTGCCTACTTTCTCTCTCACCGTGCCACACACACAGACTGTCACACAAACACACACAAGGCCCCTGGTCCTCTCTCGTCCCCTCCCCCACTCTCAAGCTGAAAAAAGAGCCACCCTTGATTGAAGATATTAAATAAATAAAACAAACATTCTACTATCCGGATATCCGGGGGCATCCCTCATTTCTGCACAACTACCACTCATTTCCCTGATTCCCAACCATAGAAATATAATCTAGATTATATTTCTATGTTCCCAACACCATTAAAGAATGCATCGAAAAGTCAACCATGACAAAGGTGGTCGGTTATAAAGGGCTTGGTTCAAAGCAAATGCATATCCCTCTACAGAACCGGCGATAAGGAACACTGCCCTGCATCAAACCTTTATCAGCTAGAGAGAGACCGTGCTAGGCGTGTTAAAATAAATTGTGTGCATCTAAAACGGTTTCTTTCTCTAATAGCACCACCATCGAGCAACCTTCACTATTAAGCCCAAAGTGTGCTACAGGCAGGGAGGGACCCCCTGCAGAGAGGGGAGGGCAGCCCCATTCATACTAAAACACAGGGAGGTGGGATTGCCACGCTTTCATCCTTTTCTTCCTCCTATTCCCTCTACTCTACCTCCCCCCAACTCTATTTGAATGGAAATAGGAGGGTTGATCAGACCTGCATGAGAGAACTCCTACCTCTGCTGGATGTCTCTCCAGTGTGTGACTCGTGGCGCTGTGCTGTCTACAGTATGGTGGGGGCTACTGCTGTGAGAAGTACCGGACTAATCACATGAAAAGTGGGTGAAAGGTAATAGCTGAATTTCAAGGAATAGATGGAAGCCCTTACCCACTTTAAGGTTGGAAATGGAGTTGGGGGGGGGGGGAATCTATCTGATCCTAGATCTGTGGTAAGGGGCACCGCCACCATCTCCCTTGAGCATCTCAGGGTGGGTTAGGTTGGGGAATGCTGTGTTGTATGTATGTATGTATGTATGTATGTATGTATGTATGTATGTATGTATGTATGTATGTACAGTGAGGGGGAAAAAGTATTTGATCCCCTGCTGATTTTGTACGTTTGCCCACTGACAAAGAAATGATCAGTCTATAATTTTAATGGTAGGTTTATTTGAACAGTGAGAGACAGAATAACAACAACAAAAATCCAGAAAAACGCATGTCAAAAATGTTATAAATTGATTTGCATTTTAAATGAGGGAAATAAGTATTTGACCCCCTCTCAATCAGAAAGATTTCTGGCTCCCAGGTGTCTTTTATACAGGTAACGAGCTGAGATTAGGAGCACACTCTTAAAGGGAGTGCTCCTAATCTCAGTTTGTTACCTGTATAAAAAGACACCTGTCCACAGAAGCAATCAATCAATCACATTCCAAACTTTCCACCATGGCCAAGACCAAAGACCTCTCCAAGGATGTCAGGGACAAGATTATAGACCTACACAAGGCTGGAATGGGGTACAAGACCATCGCCAAGCAGCTTGGTTAGAAGGTGACAACAGTTGGTGCGATTATTCACAGCTGGAAGAAACAAAAGAACTGTCAATCTCCCTCGGCCTGGGGCTCCATGCAAGATCTCACCTCGTGGAGTTGCAATGATCATGAGAACGGTGAGGAATCAGGCCAGAACTACACGGGAGGATCTTGTCAATGATCTCAAGGCAGCTGAGACGATAGTCACCAAGAAAACAATTGGTAACACACTATGCCGTGAAGGACTGAAATCCTGCAGTGCCCACAAGGTCCCCCTGCTCAAGAAAGCACATATACATGCCCGTCTGAAGTTTGCCAATGAACATCTGAATGATTCAGAGGACAACTGGGTGAACGTGTTGTGGTCAGATGAGACCAAAATGGAGCTCTCTGGCATCAACTCAACTCGCCGTGTTTGGAGGAGGAGGAATGCTGCCTATGACCTCAAGAACACCATCCCCACCGTCAAACATGGAGGTGGAAACATTATGCTTTCGGGGTGTTTTTCTGCTAAGGGGACAGAACAACTTCACCGCATCAAAGGGACGATGGACGGGGCCATGTACTGTCAAATCTTGGGTGAGGACCTCCTTCCCTCATCCAGGGCATTGAAAATGGGTCGTGGGTGGGTATTCCAGCATGACCCAAAACACACAGCCAAGGCATTCTTTTTCCCTCATTAAAATGCAAATCAATTTATAACATTTTTGACATGCGTTTTTCTGGATTTTTGTTGTTGTTATTCTGTCTATCACTGTTCAAATAAACCTACCATTAAAATTAGACGGATCATTTCCTTGTCAGTGGGCAAACGTACAAAATCAGCAGGGGATCAAATACTTTCCCCCCCTCACTGTATGTATACAACACTCCGCTCACGCTGGATTGCCGTGCTGTCGGTTTCCATGACAACCCCGGACACACAGAAAGAGTTATGATGTAGGCGTGAGGCGGTGAGCATTCACAACACATAACCTGAGCGATAAATAGATGTCCTATCATCCACTCCGCAATATGTCAATCACAAAATGTTTCCTTGTCACTACAGGTAGGGGAAGAGGAATCTAACAAGCATGCACGCAGACACACACTGTAGAGGAAAAGTGGTTAGCCTCCCACTTGCACTCGCGTATCAGTATCACCTCTGTTCAAATCTCTAGGGGGAGAGAGGGGAGAGCGTGGGGAATAAGAGAAAGAGAGAGAGGGTAAAGGAGCCAACAGAAAAATGATGACAGTGTAGAAAGGGCAGAGAAACAGCGGAAACAAGAGTGGAAGAGAGGTTGAAGGTCAGTATAACAGAAGACTGGGGAAAAAATGAAAATAGCCGGAGGGAACGAGAAAGAAGAACGCAGTAAGTTAGGAGCCTAGTAGGACTGCAGTCAGAGAAGAGCCTGTAAAGGAAAGTAATGGACATTGAGAAAGCACGGGAGCACAGGGGGGAATACAGTGTGTGTGTGAGGGAGAGAGAAAGAATGCATTTTAACACGAGGAGAGAGCAGATCCTGACAGACCAAGGACTCCGTGGTAAATCAGATAGGAGAGATTGACTGAGGCTTTTAGAGTGATGCACCATCACAGAGCTGCTGCTCCTACAGAGGCCCAGCAGTCCTTGACCCCGCCTCCTCTCCGATCTCTGAGTCATCCTCTGGCCCTCCATCTCTCCCGCTCTCTTTCCATCCATCTCTCCTCTATCCCCCGAATCTCTCCATCTAGCTCACTGATATTTCTGCTGTGTCCCTTGACTCTCTTCTCCCAGCTAGCCTCCCCGATATCTCTGTGTGAGAAGGCTTGACACGTACCAACAAACGGGTGTGATCATTCTACAGTGGTCCCTGCAGTGTACACTTAAACCGGTGTGATTAGAACGTCCAGTTTCGATTGACGCAACAGTCAGCATTTGAGCTGGCCACAGCAGTTTCACTGAAACTTTACAACGTTAAGTCCTCAATGTGAACAGTTTATTTTTGGATGCAGTGTTCAGACATTCACAGAAGTAGCGACAGCAAAGGGCCTCCCGAGTGGCACAGTGGTCTAAGTAGCTGTGCCACTAGAGATTCTGGGTTTGAGTCCTGGCTCTGTCGCTGCCGGCCGCGACCGGGAGACCCATGGGACTGGGGAGGGTTTGGCCGGCAGGGATATCCTTGTCCCATCGCCCACTAGCAACTCCGGTCGCCAGGAGTACTGTGTTTCCTCCGACACATTGGTGCGGCTGGCTTCCGGGTTAAGTGGGCATTGTGTCAAAAAGCAGCGTGGCTTGGTTGGGTTGTGTTTTGGACGGCGCACGGCTCTCGACCTTCGCCTCTCCCAAGTACGTGTGGGAGTTGCAGCGAAGATGCAAGACTAACTACCAATTGGACACCCCGAAATTGTGGAGAAAAAAGGGGTAAATAAAAAGGTAGTGACAGCATAACACAATCATCCAAACCATAAAATGTAGGCTACATTAGTCCTGGCGCCAACTGAGGAAAAATTGACTATACACAAGCGGTCATATTTAGATAATTCTCGGCTGACAGAAACCACAATATTAATTAGCTAATAGCAATTAGCTACTATTTACAATTCATCACATCACGGGTGAGCTCACCATTGAATGAAAAAAAATGTAGTAAAATACCTTCGAAAAATCGAAAGCAATCCGACGATGGGTAATTTGTGCGCGCCGCCATGTTTGTTTTTTCACGTCAACAAAAGATAAGAGGTTACAAGATGAGTTGGGTCTGTTTGTAGTACGGATGTTGAAGGGGGTGTGTCATCTACCATCATTCATCTTCCCTTCATTCCCTTCCGGAGGTTTATTTAAAAAAACAAGTGAACCATTCCTTGACCGCATTTTGTTATAACATCTTTGGTCTGACAGACGTTTTATGTGACACCAAGAATGCTTTGTATAAGGTCAACAAACATGGCGCCACACATAGCTGGCAAATAGCTTAGCATTCGCTCATCATAATCAGTACAACCTTCAAAAAAGTTAATTTACATCACAGGTGTCCATTTCAATCTATGCAATTATCGGAATGCATGATTTGTCACCAGTACTTGAAAACGTGAATAAAACGGTAAATACATGACGCTCCATATATACATACTGTAAGCTACAGTAGAAACGCCAACACGATATACAGAAAATAAGGCACTTACTTTGATAGGAACGCAAACGTCCAATATTATTTGCAAGGAAAACAAACAATGAATGCAATGCAAGCTCCAGCCACAAAATGTGCCAGGTGGGAAAAGTGTATGCAAGACTGTGCAAATGTCTGCATACATGATCTGCGGAAACACCGGGGAAGTACTTGGGCTCTTCTTCAAGCGAGAAGTTTGTCTGGCTCAGTAAAGCCTCAAACATAAAATTGTCCGCAACAGTGAAATGGGCTACTTCTATGTGAATTAATGAGGAGGCGGAACACACCTCAATTCAAACTACTGTTAGAAAATAAAACTTGTTAGAAAACCATTTGAAATTGACAAGTGGAAACACAGCCTATAGATAATTAGCAGGCAGCGTTTCTTGGTTGGAGGGCAGCGCGTGTTAACTGTCATGTTGCGTAACAATCACATTTTGGAACAGTGAGTGCATTCTGACATCACGTGCATGAAAACAAATGACACACGCTCGGGCGACCGTTAAGACATATTTGGAACTACTGCTTCAAAACACGCAATACAACGTGTTTTAAATTGCACCACATTCATCAAAGACGTCATGGTAACCGTACCCTTAAATATGCATTCCTCGGGATTCAACATGTTACTGTGTCCGTTTCCCTAATATAATCTAGCATGCATGCTTTCAAAAAAAACATTGCATTTTTGAGCATTTCACATAGTGATTGGGGGAAAATAATCCTTAGTTACATATCTGGGTTTCTTTTCTGGACGACGTATCGTTTCGTTCTGACAACATTACAATATTATTTTTGTGCTACTTTGCTGTACCTGCACACCAAAAATGGCAGTATTTTCCCTTCGTAGCTTGTTCTCTCCATCTTTTTAAAATAGGGAGCCAATTAGTTTTCAACACTTTAAATTCCCATGACCGATCAAAACTCGTTTTCTCATGCCTTGTCCCTCTGCAGCAGACATTTGATGAGCCATATGTTTGGAACGTCGCAATACATATAGAATAGTGACAGATCCCAATACTTATCGTATTGGCACCCAAGTGTCATGATGTTGTATCTCGAGGACCCTAGCGGTTCCCAGCCCTAATTCCACACATATACTAGACGGGCTTTTAAAGAGAACGCGGCTACGCTAACACACGGAGCAGGAGATGGGCCTAAATCCCACTCTGTGTCCCACACACACACAGAGTACACACGGTTTCGAGAGTAACACATGCCTATTTACCTGGGCCACACAGGTGTAACGAGTGGCGTCAGGTAGGTAAAGGTGTCAACACACAGGGCTGATTACCATCTACATGCTGCTTGAGGAGCCAGCAGACAGACCGACTGACCCACATTCCTGTGAGGTGACACGAACGCACACACACACACACACACACACACACACACACACACACACACACACACACACACACACACACACACACACACACACACACACAGTCAGGGGAAGAACATTACAGTGGGTGAGCTAAGCTGTCACAGCAAAACTGTGATACTTTATTCTGGTTGTCCAGGGGTAGAAGGGAAGGTTACACTTTTCCTGAAGCCCCTCCCCCCTGCCACAAGGACCACATACTGTAACAGACGCCATTAACATGAATGTACAACAACTGTCTTTGCACAGTCATGAGTCATGAAGACAAACCCTTGTTTAGGCTAGGTCGGGAGAGCATAAGGATGGACTGGGTAGACATAACAGTAGCCAAACGGCTTACTTAAGTAATGGTTGTGAAGTAAATGGTCAAGCTTCTCCGGCCCTCTTGGCCTGAGGTCCTCCCCGTCTACCGCCCCACGGGGGGGGTCTGGTAATGACGGAGCAGAGGGGTGAGTTAGACCCCCACAGCTGCTGCTGCTCACATGGAGGCGTGCGTCCCAGGGGAGAACAGGGGGGGATAGTGCTGCGCCGCGCCGATTAGCCCCTCAGCACATGGAGGCTACTCTCAGCCAACACGCATAGCTGACTACTAGGCCTTAAAAAAGAAAAAGAAAACCGCACAGCAAAAAATGTGGGGGTTTATCCGCCTTTCCGGCAGGTGCCATCTTCTCCCTCAGGCCTAGCTTTGGGAAACAATCTTCACAGTCCGTCAACAAACCACCAACGTATCTAGGAGAATCCTACAGCGCAGATCCAGTTCATGGGCTAATTACAACACAGTGACAAACAGTAGCCCACTCGCACGAGTAGGAGCAGTGGCTGCGGAATATTCTTCAAGGGGGAAATTTCAAGTGTTACACTGCCCTCTGCTCTGACTTGAGTGGTGAGTATGGTCATCACGTTTGCATTAGGGACGTGGGAGGAAATGGAGTTCTGGGGTTCTTTTACGAGGCTCTTCCTGTAACCGTATCACCCCAGCGACAGGCGAATGAGGCTAAATGATGATGAGGCTTTAGGAGCAAAGGGTGTCCTGCAGGGAGAGGAGAAAAGACCCCAACGAAGACATACAATGACATAGAACAGTCACAGAGCCAGCTGTCCCCCGTGGCATGGCCCCTTCTAACATGATGTCCATCTCGCCAGTGGCATCAGTGTTGTTTCTCAAGGGACCCAGAGGAAAAAGTGAAAAGTGCCGTTTATAAAAAAAAATACAATTTAAGTTTCATTTGGACCATCTAAAAAAAAGGGACGTTCAGCTTTCAAACCATTAGCCTGGAAAAAAAGAGAGATATTTTGAAACATGCTGTTTGTCCAGCCCCAGAGCCAGACTGTAGGAACGACGCCATGCTGTCCTCCCAGCAGCACGGACCAGATCAGCGGGGTCAATCACTGATTAAAACGCCCCTGAAACGCATCCTCCAGCACATTTAAAACCGATTAAAAACAGCACCACCAGTGGAATAGAGGGGGGGGGGGGGGGGGGGGGGGGTACTTTAGAGCAAAGAGCAGAATCTGGCAACCAGGAAGTAAACAGAACAAACACTGCTTTCTGGAAACAGATTTGGGGCCAGTGAGAAAGAGGCATATTGTGGCTGACTATTGCTACATGGGTGGTGAGACGGGCACATGATTCGTCCCATAGACGTCAATACATTAACACGTCAATGGTCCATACATGCAGTCAGAACTCGGACGACACTCGCATCTGTTGTTTTACTCCTCAAAATCAGGGATTGATTTTCTTTCACAGAAACAAAATAAACAGTTGGAAAAGAGCTGTTGAATATTTTTTTTTAAATGCCACTAAACTGAAAACCAAAATGCATTGACAAGATTCATGGTTTTGTTGCCAGTGTTGTTGAAAAACCGACACAGAGCTCTCCTTTCCCGCCAACTAGCACATACTGATGCACCAACAAAAAGCCACATTTTCAACAGGGTCAAGGGGCAGAGTGTGTGTGTGTGTGTGTGTGTGTGTGTGTGTTGGGGGGAGTTACAGTACAGCCAGACAAAGAGGGCTTGTGACACAGTTTTAGACAGTCTCTCCTTCTCTTGCCTCATTTTCTCACGCTCTCTCCTCAATGGCGCCATTGAGAGTGGAGGCCGTTGGGATCCTGTGAGGACTGAGCGTGCTCCCTGAGGAGTGAGCCCGATAGGACCAGGACCCCCCCCCCCCCCCAGTCCCGGATCGCTTTCCCCAGTCAGTCAGTCCGTCCGTCCGTCAGTCAGTCGGCCTGTCCTCTGGAAGGTTTGGGTTCTCCATAGAGAGCTATGCTGGATCTAGCAGTCATGTGGCCTAGATAAGCCCGGCAGCCAGTAGGGGCCCGGGAGATAGTGATAATAATGCCAGACTGTTCTTCTGATGCTTGTGAAATTATGTATTATTTTGAGGCTTCCTCTGTGAACCGCTCAACTCTGCTTCTCTGGACTTATGTGGGAAGCATTGGCCTAGTGAGGCTGGAATGCAGATCAGACTGGACTTGAGGCTATTTGGCTTATTTAACAAGGCAAGTCAGTAAAGAACACATTCTTATTTACAATGACGGCCTACCCCGGACGACGCTGGGCTAATTGTGCACCGACCCTATGGGACTCCCAATCACGGCCAGATGTGATGCAGGCTGGATTCGAACCAGGTACTGCAGTGACGTCTCTTGCAGTGTCTTAGACCGCTGCGCCACTCGGGAGCCAATCAAAGCACATCAATCCAGGAAGATAGAAGAGGAGGGAGCCGTGTTGTACCTTTGAATGAACTTTTCACTACCAGGGAAACATTTTTCACACGCCACCTGGACTTTGCATTGGCATAAGAAGAGACGGGGTTACTGGCCAGGATGATAAAACCACCAGCACAACATTCGGCTCACCGCACAAGTGCAATGCACGGCAAACTAGGTGGGTTGCCGTTTTCTGGGTTACCGAAAATATTTTGTTGTGTCACGAAAACTTGGGTTTGCTCAACTGGTATGTCACGAAACAACTTTAAAGCTATAACTGGGTCACAGCGCAAACAAACAAAACGTTTCAGAACCACTTTGACTGCACAAGTCTTGTGGGTGTTTGGGGTGCGAGACTGCCGGGGCTGGACTTTAACCAACATTAAAAAGGAATGCCTCTAAGATGGGTCTTGTCATGACTCTGCCTAATGGACTCTGGGATACGAGGGGTGCAGAGACCTTTACCGGGCAGGAGAGTGACCGCTCAGCTCTCCTGGGGGAGCAGTACTCCAAGCAGATTGCATGCATCTTGGGTGGGATCCTCTCTTTCTCTGCTTTGAACGGAACAAGCCTAATACTTTATGACTTAGACGTGGGCCTTCTTGTACTCACGAGTGCCCCATTACATTCACCAACAGCCAAGAAAGAGGGGGGGGAATCAGTCGCGACCCTAGAGAAGGCCTTTGAGTGACCCTCCGCTGTGACCTTCTCGTCAGTGGGTTAACAGTTCAGTGGGGCAGTGGCGTGAGCAGCATGCCGTCTGGGTTCACACAGCAGCAGCAGCTCAGGTGGACTCGGTCAAGGGTGCAAAACAGTCAGCCTGGTGGAATACTATGTTCTTCTGCGCGCAGAACTGTGTGGCGAGGCAGGTCGAACCCAGCCTGTCGCATGGAGCTTCCTTCCGGGGGAGGGGGGGGGGGTAGTCATGCAAGTGTCGTGCTCGTCACCCCCTCCCTCTCCTCGAGTGATTCTAACCTGGTTCTCTTCGGACCACCACAGACACAGACACATCACCACCACACCCTCCTCCCTCCCGCTGAGTGACTACTACTGCTTCCTTATAAGCCTTGCTTCTGGATATGTTCCCTCTTCCTTTCTGTTAGCTATCAAATTAACTGGCCTCTAGGTTGAACCCAACCCCCCCCCAAAAAAATCCTTTGCTCTGCCCTCCCCCACCCCCCTTCTGTTCCTTGAACCCTCGTGCCTCCTCTCGCTCCTTCCCCCTCTCCTGTGGTCGGTTCAGTATGTATTATGGGATTAGCTGGTATTCAGCCTCAGGTCCCGGCTTGCCAGGATGGAGAAGAAAAGAAAAGAGAGCGAGAGAGAGAGAGAGAGAGAGAGAGACTCGTACATTTCCTCAGTGAAATCAACGTACTGAGGGGTGGCAGGAAGCCTAGTGGTTAGAGCGTTGGACTAGTAACTGAAAGGTTGCAAGATCGAATCCCCGAGCTGACGAGGTAAAAATCTGTCGTTCTGCTCCCGAACAAGGCAGTTAACTGTTCCTAGGCAGTCATTGAAAATAAGAACAATTTCTTAACTGACTTGCCTAGTTAAATAAAGGTAAAATAAAATGTACTGAGCTAATGTCAAATTGGCTTTTTACCAAATTACCGTACGTGTTCACCCTGCACACCCTAATTGACAAACAAACCAAAACAGAGCCAAAGTCTTCTCATGCTTTGTTGATTTTTAAAAAAAGCTATTGACTCAATTTGGCATGAGGGTCTGCTATACAAATTGATGGAACATGGTGTTGGGGGAAAAACATTTGACATTATAAAATCCATGTACACAAACAAAAAGTGTGCGGTTAAAATTGGCAAAAAAACATAATTTCTTTCCACAGGGCCGTGGGGTGAGACAGGGATGCAGCTTAAGCCCTACCCTCTTTAACATATATATCAACTAATTGGCGCGGGCACTAGAACAGTCTGCAGAAGCCGGCCTCACCCTACTAGAATCTGAAGTCAAATGTCTACTGTTTGCTGATGATCTGATGCTTCTGTTCCCAACCAAGGAGGGCCTACAGCAGCACCTAGATCTGTTCCCAACCAAGGAGGGCCTACAGCAGCACCTAGATCTGTTCCCAACCAAGGAGGGCCTACAGCAGCACCTAGATCTGTTCCCAACCAAGGAGGGCCTACAGCAGCACCTAGATCTGTTCCCAACCAAGGAGGGCCTACAGCAGCACCTAGATCTGTTCCCAACCAAGGAGGGCCTACAGCAGCACCTAGATCTGTTCCCAACCAAGGAGGGCCTACAGCAGCACCTAGATCTGTTCCCAACCAAGGAGGGCCTACAGCAGCACCTAGATCTGTTCCCAACCAAGGAGGGCCTACAACAGCACCTAGATCTGTTCCCAACCAAGGAGGAACTACAGCAGCACCTAGATCTGTTCCCAACCAAGGAGGGCCTACAGCAGCACCTAGATCTGTTCCCAACCAAGGAGGGCCTACAGCAGCACCTAGATCTGATCCCAACCAAGGAGGGCCTACAGCATCACCTAGATCTGTTCCCAACCAAGGAGGAACTACAGCATCACCTAGATCTGTTCCCAACCAAGGAGGAACTACAGCAGCACCTAGATCTGTTCCCAACCAAGGAGGGCCTACAGCAGCACCTAGATCTGTTCCCAACCAAGGAGGGCCTACAGCAGCACCTAGATCTGTTCCCAACCAAGGAGGGCCTACAACAGCACCTAGATCTGTTCCCAACCAAGGAGGAACTACAGCAGCACCTAGATCTGTTCCCAACCAAGGAGGGCCTACAGCAGCACCTAGATCTGTTCCCAACCAAGGAGGGCCTACAGCAGCACCTAGATCTGATCCCAACCAAGGAGGGCCTACAGCATCACCTAGATCTGTTCCCAACCAAGGAGGAACTACAGCATCACCTAGATCTGTTCCCAACCAAGGAGGAACTACAGCAGCACCTAGATCTGTTCCCAACCAAGGAAGGCCTACAGCAGCACCTAGATCTTCTGCACAGATTCTGTCAGACCTGGGCCCTGACAGTAAATCTCAGTAAGACAAAAATAATGGTGTTCCAAAAAAGGTCCAGGTTGCCAGGACTACAAACACAAATTCCATTTAGACTACGTTGCCCTAGAGCACACTATAAACTATACTTGTGACGCCTAAACATCAGCGTCACAGGTAACTTCCATAAAGCTGTGAACGAGCTGAGAGACAAGGCAAGAACGGCCTTCTTTGCCATCAAAAGGAACATAAAATTCAACAAACCAATTAGGATCTGGTAAAAAAAATACTTGAATCAGTTATAGAACCCATTGCCCTGTATGGTAGTGAGATCTGGGGTCCAACCAAGAATTCACAAAATGGGACAAACACCAAATTGAGACTCTGCATGCAGAATTCTGCAAAAATATCCTCTGTGTACAATGTAAAACACCAAATAATGATTACAGAGCAGAATTAGGCCGATACCCGCTAATTATCAAAATCCAGAAAAGAGACGTTAAATTCTACAACCACATAAAAGGAAGTGATTCCCAAACCTTACATAACAAAGCCATCACCTACAGAGAGATGAACCTGGAGAAGAGTCCCCTAAGCAAGCTGGTCCTGGGGCTCTGTTCACAAACACAAACAGACCCCAAGGACAGCAACACAATTAGACCCAACCAAATCATGAGAAAACAAAACGATAATTCTTTCCAATTTGTCAAGTAATTAACAAAACAAATGAGCAAACTAGAACGCCATTTGGCCCTAAACAGAGAGTACACAGTGGCAGAATATCTGACCACTGTGACTGACCCAAAACAAAGGAAAGCTTTGACTATGTACAGACTCAGTGAGTATAGTCTTGCTATTGAGAAAGGCCGCCGTAGGCAGACCTGGCTCTCAAGAGAAGACAGGCTATGTGCTCACTGCCCACAAAATGAGGTGGAAACTGAGCTGCACTTCCTAACTTCCTGCCAAATGTATGAACATAGAGACGCATATGTCCCTCAGATTACAAATTTGAAAACAAACACAATTTTGATCAACTCTACTGGGTGAAATACCACAATTTCACAGCAGTAAGACTTATGACCTGTTGCCACAAGAAAAGGGCAACCAGTGAAGAACACAATTGTCAATACAACCCATATTTATGTTTATTTATTTTCCCTTTTGTACTTTAAAATCATTACAACACTATATATTATTTTGGAACTTTGGCGAATGTAATGTTAACTGTTAATTTTGGTTGTTTATTTCACTTTTGTTTATTATCTTCTTCACTTGTCCTTGAATTGAAAGATACAGCGAGAGAGAGAGAGAGGTACAGAGAGAGAGAGAGAGAGAGAGAGAGAGAGGTACACAGAGAGAGAGAGAGAGATACAGAGAGAGACAGAGAGAGAGATACAGAGAGAGACAGAGAGAGAGATACAGAGAGAGAGAGAGAGAGGTACAGAGAGAGAGAGAGAGAGAGAGAGAGGTACACAGAGAGAGAGAGAGGTACAGAGAGAGAGAGAGAGAGAGAGGTACACAGAGAGAGAGAGAGAGATACAGAGACAGACAGAGAGAGAGATACAGAGAGAGAGAGAGAGATACAGAGAGAGAGAGAGAGAGGTACAGAGAGAGAGAGAGAGGTACACAGAGAGAGAGAGAGAGATACAGAGACAGACAGAGAGAGAGATACAGAGAGAGAGAGAGAGATACAGAGAGAGAGAGAGAGAGATACAG
The DNA here is from genome assembly GCF_013265735.2 of Oncorhynchus mykiss. Lineage (NCBI taxonomy): Eukaryota > Metazoa > Chordata > Actinopteri > Salmoniformes > Salmonidae > Oncorhynchus > Oncorhynchus mykiss. The sequence goes on along the minus strand of NC_048588.1, from coordinate 3,098,793 downwards.
AGAGAGAGAGAGGTACACAGAGAGAGAGAGAGATACAGAGAGAGAGAGAGAGAGAGATACATACAGAGAGCTACAGAAAGCGACAGAGAGCTACAGAAAGCTACAGAGAGAGAGCTACAGAGAGAGAGAGCTACAGAGATAGAGATACAGAGAGATACAGAGAGAGATACAGAGAGAAAGAGAGAGATACAGAGCCCCAGGACAACAGCACAATTAGACACAACCAAATCATGAGAAAACAAAAAGATAATTACTTGACACATTGGAAAGAATTAACAAAACTGTGACCACTGTGACTGACCCAAAATTAAGGAAAGCTTTGACTATGTACAGACTCAGTGAGCATAGCCTTGCTATTGAGAAAGGCCGCCGTAGGCAGACATGGCTCTCAAGAGAAGACAGGCTATGTGCTCACTGCCCACAAAATGAGGTGGAAACTGAGCTGCACTTCCTAACCTCCTGCCCAATGTATGACCATATTAGAGAGACATATTTCCCTCAGATTACACAGATCCACAAAGAATTTGAAAACAAATCCAATTTTGAAAAACTCACATATCTACTGGGTGCCATCACAGCAGCAAGATTTGTGACCTGTTGCCACGAGAAAAGGGCAACCAGTGAAGAACAAACACCATTGTAAATACAACCCATATTTATGCTTATTTATTTTATCTTGTGTCCTTTAACCATTTGTACATTGTTAAAACACTGTATATATATATATATAATATGACATTTGTAATGTCTTTATTGTTTTGAAACTTCTGTATGTGTAATGTTTACTGTTAATTTTTATTGTTTTTCACTTTATATATTCACTTTATATATTATCTACCTCACTTGCTTTGGCAATGTTAACACATGTTTCCCATGCCAATAAAGCCCTTGAATTGAATTGATACAGGGAGAGAGACAGCGAGAGAGATACAGAGAGAGAGATACAGAGAGAGAGAGAGAGAGAGCTACAGAGAGAGAGAGATACAGATAGCTACAGAGAGAGAGAGCTAGAGAGAGATACAGAGAGAGAGCTACAGAGAGAGATACAGAGAGAGAGAGCTACAGAGAGAGAGATACAGAGAGAGAGCGCTACAGAGAGAGATACACAGAGAGAGAAATACAGAGAGAGATACAGAGAGAGAGAGAGATACAGAGAGAGATAGAGAGATACAGAGAGCGAGAGATACAAAGAGAAAGATACAGAGAGAGAGAGAGAGAGATATACAGAGAGAGAGAGATACATACAGAGAGCTACAGAAAGCGACAGAGAGCTACAGAAAGCTACAGAGAGAGCTACAGAGAGAGAGAGATACAGAGAGAGAGAGATACAGAGAGAGAGAGATACAGAGAGATACAGAGAGAGAGAGATACAGAGAGAGAGAGATACAGAGAGAGAGAGATACAGACAGAGAGAGATACAGAGAGAGAGAGAGATACAGAGAGAGATAGAGAGATACAGAGAGAGAGAGAGAGAGAGAGAGAAATAGAGAGAACGAGAGAGAGAGAGATACAGAGAGAGAGAAAGAGATACAGAGAGAGAGAGAGAGAGAGATACAGAGAGAGAGAGAGATACAGAGAGAGAGAGATACAGAGAGAGAGAGAGATACAGAGAGAGATACAGAGAGAGAGAGAGAGAGAGAGAGAGCGAGAGAGATAGAGAGAACGAGATACAGAGAGAGAGAGAGATAGAGAGAGAGAGAGAGAGAGAGAGAGAGAGAGAGATAGAGAGAACGAGAGAGAGAGATACAGAGAGAGAGAAAGAGAGAGAGATACTTTGACAATGTAAGTAATAATGAACTTGCCATGTCAAAAAAGTCAATTGAATTGAGATACAGAGAGAGAGAGAGAGAGATACAGAGAGAGAAATACATTTGTAATGTCTTTATTGTTTTGAAACTTCTGTATGTGTAATGTTTACTGTTAATTTGTATTGTTTATTTCACTTTTGTATATTATCTACCTCACTTGCTTTGGCAATGTTAACACGTTTCCCATGCTAATAAAGCCCCTTGAATTGAATTGATACAGAGAGAGAGATACAGAGAGAGAGAGAGATACAGAGAGAGAGAGAGAGAGATACAGAGACATAGAGAAAAATAGCTTTAGGAAGGGGGCTAAGCCACAGACAGGGTAGAGAGATTGAGATGAAGGGAGAGGACAGGCCAGAGAAATGAAAAATAGTGGGAAGGGGAAGCCACGAAATATGACCCTCTACGCTGTCACAGTCAATCACACAACAGCTAAGAACATGTGGGACTGTATTAATTCAAAAGGCTTCTGGCATCCCACTCACTCCCAAGATACCTATTCAAGCCAGTACGCAAATGTCGTCACTACACAAACGACTTGGCAACCCCTGTTAACACCTCCACCCTGACCCAACAGAGGTGGAGACAATTGCAGTGCTCGGTGGCACAAAGCCACCGCATCATGACCAAGCACAGAGGGTAATCACAGATGGGGACGAGAGCATGAAAACGCTGAGGTCAGCCTCCGACTTATTAACGGGGCAGCCGGACAGCCGATGGGGCTGTGTGTGTTCGTGTCCTCCACCCCTAACCACCGTAGGATCACCCCCATGCGAACATGTGCAAAACAGACCCAGCACTCGTCTCCAAACAAAGCCACCCGGTCTGCTCGAACTGACGGAAGAAGTACAACTGTAAGAACACACAACAGCCTAATTGATTCCCGGGAGTAAATAAGGCTGAGGTTCAATCACACAAGGGTTCAATCTTTGCGGTGGGAGAATTGCGTTCATTTCTGGCCGTGACGCAGACACGCACAAAACTGTAAAACATTACACGGTTTCCACGGGCTTATAGGTGGGAGAAGCATTTGGCTCAGGCCTGCCCTTCTGATCGCCTCAGATGGGCAAGGTGATCATTACTTGCGGCCTGACAAGCACGCCCAGGCAGAGGAAGGGGCTGCAGTGGAGAGGTTCCCTTCAAAGCATCTCTGACACGTGTAGTTTACGAGACTGGCTGGTCTCTTTATGTTGCCGTGGAAACCGAGACACATTTTTACTATACAACCCCCCCCCCCCTATATCCTTCACTCGCAAACTCTCCCCTCCGCTGCTTCCTCTACACCTCCTTGACTCTGCTGTACAGACTCTTTACATCCTTCACTCTCTTGGGCAGCCAGCTGGACAGAGTGAGTGGGTGAGTGAGTGAGAGAGACAAACATACTGCCCAGGGCTCAATGGGTGGCAGTTGCTCAAGCAAGCGGTTTGCCGTTGGTGTGTCGCATTTAAATAGCAGCAGCTCACGACGCAAACATTTTAGCCACACACATTCACTCACCACTTAGAGCTGTGGTTAGCATCAAGTGTTTTAGAAATGCAGACCTGGAGAACATTAGGAACAGGTGTCACATCTCAGGCGGAGATATCTCTCCCTCTCTCCCTCTCTCTCTCTCTCTCTCCCTCTCTCTCTCTCTCCCTCCCTCCCTCCCCAGAGGAAGGGTGACAGCTGCCACAAGGGGACAGTACACTAGAGAGAAAAGCCTAACGTTGGGAAAAGAATGAAAGAAAATCCATCTCTCACTCCCATTTCTCTCTCAAAAGACATTTGCCAGTTTGTTTGTTCTCACGCCAGAAGGCAGGCACTCACAAAAGCCAATATTGACTGTGGGCAGGCTGGGCTCAGCCTCTGTACTGCTAGACCACATCACCTTGGACTCCAACTCAAAAGGCTGGATCCAGTGTCCAAAGCCACAATGCAACCACTCCAGCCTGTTACTCTGTGGAGAACACAAATCACTGCTTATGGCAAGACAGCTCCAAATCCTTTTAGGTTAACTGTGAGTTCCGTGTTTCTTTAAATAGAGACAGCCCCGGGTGTTGGCAGCAAGGTGAAAATTCCAAAGAGACTAATCCCGATTCAGTCCTTGCAGAGCTAGGGTTAGGGCGGTTGGGGAAGATCTGAATTTGGGCATTAGTTCTAGGTATGGTGAAGCTGCCATGGCATAGAGACCCCTAGGTGAGATGGTAATAGGGTCTGTCTGGACAGTCCATCCCTGAGGTAGCCAGCACCAGGCCATCTGTCTTGCCAACAGATCCATGCTGTGCCATCCCAACATGGAGCGACAGACAGGGCGATGACCCAGGTCCCAATACGACTAGAGCACACCGCGGCCCATACGCTAACTTAGTGGAGAAAGAGAGCGCGATATGGAGCATGTCCCGGTGCTGCTCGGGAAAACAGGGGCGACCCGAATTCCGGCGTGACTCTGCAGAGGAGCCGTGCGGCACCACGCCGAGACGTAAAACCCACAGTGACGGGCCCTTGCTACTGAATCGCCCCTCCAAGCCTCTGCTCCCTTCCATCAGACCTCCACTGATGTGTGAGCACCCCACACTCACAATGTCAGATTGGGCTATCGACGCTGGGTTGGGTAGGCTAGCGTCTTTGGCAATAATCATAGGCCGTCCTAACAATGCGTGCGCGGTTCAGTTTGTGCACGGCACTACCACTCATTACCCTGGCAACCGTCTACATAGAAGGAAAGAAAAAGACAGAATGCAAAATAACGTTGAGGAACGAGCGTGTATTCATTAACTGTGAGCCCAGCACGGCGAGGAAAACAGACACACAGTGGGAGAAACCAATGAAGAGACGAGGCTGGGGCTCCATGCGGTATACTGGCTCCCAGGGCAGATGCCAGCCCTGCAGGGACCAGGGTAAATAAACACGTCTGCCTGCCCGTTTGTGTAGAAGAACCAACGGGGGGGGGAGGCTCACTCCGAAACCACCTCGGGGCTCTTCGCTAGCGTGTTGACGACCAGGAAACAACCAGACAAGCTGTGCACATAGCGCGTTTACGAACACGCCTCACAAACACGGCCGCAAACAAACGCACACAAACTCGAAAAGGAAGTTGGACGAGAGCACGATCGGTAAGCAAAAACCCGTTGGCTTGAGGATTAAAAGCACTAAGCTAGGCGTTTTGGCAGGAGACCCCCCCCCCCCCCCCTCCCCCTCAAGTGTTAAAACCGATCCCTCGCTTCATAATCTCTCTGCTCTTGCCCTCCTCCTCTGTGTCTGCCAGGCCTTACCCCGAGAGTCCAGTGAAGCAGCGCGACTACAGGGGGCCCCGGTTTTTCGATTAATTAGGTGTAACGACACCTAGACACACACATGCAGAGAGAAGCACAGAAAAAAACATGGCCACAACTGCCTTGCACCCAGGTGTTACGGGTTTTACTAGGGCCTGCTCTTCCTCGCTCACACCTACCCTAAATGTGTGAAAGCTGGGGCCAGGCTGGCCCAGTGGAGACCTTCACCCTCCCCAGTCTGCCTGTTCCGAGTCCCAGGGACCAGAGTTATGCTAACTGTGTACCGTTCAACTTGTGTGTCGTCATCACTCGGTACACACTCTGTGCTCATGCAGCTCCCAATGCAAAACACACACACACACACAGTACAGACACAGACACACCCACTTAGTCCCTCACACATGTGTCTTCAAAGACTGTTACACAACACAGACACACAGCACAGACATCTCCCCTGCTGTTGCTAAAACAGCTTGGCAACATACACTGTAACTGTAGTGCTGCTTCACAGCTGCCTTGGTTACATGTCCAAAACCCCTGAGCACAGAGCAGCAGTCTGGGCTTGCCTGCCAAAGCAAGGCAAACCGAATGCAGTAGCACTATTGAGACTGAACGGAATCACTAGAAGAAGAAAAAGAGCGAGAAAAAAAAGACACTTTACAAACGGAATCTATAGCGAGATATGAAGAATGCAGCATGGGCATTAAAACCAAGCAAACGGGGCTAAAAAGCACTCCCCGTGGCACAGCACAGCTTTACCACAGCTACACACGCAGACATACAAACGAGGCCTAGTGCACACACACACACCACTCCCTTGTCCTGGCCAGGTGAACAGAGGCAGGTGGTGAGCTGAGGTCTATTCAGACAGTGATATATAGGCAGTCTTTGGTGAAAGATACCAGGAGCAAGGTGTGGCTATTTCCAATGCAGAGGAGCACTGTGTGTGTGTGTGTGCGTGTGCGTACTTCTAGCTTTGTATGCTCTTACAAAGCCCTTCTCTGACAGGCTAATGTAGAGACAGAACTCCCACCCAGAGCGGTCAACACCCACCCTTCAGTGTCCAAGGGTCGATGCCCCTTTAAAATGAAACTCTCCTCTCCGCAGCATGTGTTTCTAATACAGAGCAGCCACGATTACTGATGTCTGCTTGTTGATTCTAAGCTCACAGCATCAAAGGGAAGGTCGCCCCCCCCCCCCTCCAGAGCCATCTCAGGCATCTCTGAAATGGAATTCGGTCAGTAATGGCCCGGTAAAGGTGTGTCCCTCTGACGCAATAAACCTGCTTGTTTAGCCAAGGGTAGTATGGTGTGAGCCTACGGCCTGGTGGTGCCGCATTCATGAGCACACGACCATGCACTTGCAAAGACACAGGTACACGTCCCACTGAACAGACAACAGCATGTAGCCTGACCTCAGTGAAACCATTTGTCTAATGAGTGAGAAAAGGAGAGTGAAGAGGGGGGGGGGGGGGGGGGGGGGGGCCTAGAGAAAACAAGAGAAAGACACTGCCTAGAGGCTCCCCGTGTGGATGCCAACATTCCAGTAAAATCCAGACATGGGAACCACTGGAAAAACACAACAGAGTGTGTGTGTGTTTGTGTGTGTGTGTATGTTAATGTGTCCAAGGGTTTGCAAAAGAGAGAACTGCATGAAAGTAAATGTGAATGCACGGAAGTGTGTGTGAGTTTTAGGTGTCTGTGTAGAGTGAATTCATGCAACTTTGAGAGGGCAAAGCTGAGAGGATCATGCCTAAGTGGCGAGGACGCTGGGTGTAGGTCTGTAGCGGTGACCGTATTACCGCCACACCGACGGTCTTGAAGGCAGTCAAATTCCACGTGACCGTTTAGTCACGGTAATTAGGCTTCTCCGAGCTCTTGATGCTGCTGCTGGTCATTAGTAGCCTACTAAACTTGCTAACTGCCTGGTACGCAGGGCTCCATTGTCCCTCTCAGTTCTCTGACATCAATGCAAATGTAATCGAAAAATGTATCTAACACTTCATGAGAGCCCATGAGATCATGTTGCACAACATTTCTATAGGCTATGCGATTGCACAAGAAAACAGCATGATAGGATCCTCCTCTTTTTAGTAGAGGCCATCAGCTTTCTATAGGTTAGGCCTACTATATTTAAATTATTTTTTTAGGGTGCATTACAGCCACACAAAGGGAATGCCACCATGAAATTCTAGGCTCATCAAGTACTTGTCAAATTGTGAATGAGAGACTGATGTAGTGTGTACAGCCCGCAGAAAAAACTAAGCACAGCTCATGCCCATTAAGCAACGTTTTTTAAATCATCAGAGTCACGTCACTCAGAATTACAATGTATTAAAAATCAAAACATATATACGCAACGTTTTATAACAACTAAAGTTACATTAACAACTCTAAATTAAGCATATAGGAATACCTATTTCTTGTTAACCGCTCAACACAGAATAGCCGCATCCCTCAAATCGTTTGGAGAAAATATCCTTTATTTTATTCTGCTTTGTTCAATTGTATCAGGGATGCAAACTGCTGAGGGCCCAAAAAGGTGACACTTTTTTTGTTGCACTGAAACATGCAAAAAAAATCCCTGCTAGGGGGAAACTAATTACACAACAAAGAATATGATATTGCAGTTAGCCATGACAGCCTTTATAATAGAACGCTTGTGACCACACAAATATTACACATGGGAAAAAAACATCTTAAAGTAGAAATAGAATTTGCTCTATTATAGTGGCCACTTTTGACATCGATCAAGTGCACAAGTCTACATGTGGAAAAATAACATTCACGGAGTACAACCCCCCCTCACTCACACATGTGTTACTGTCAACTTCAACACAACTAAACCACTATGTTTGGGCTACACTGCACATGTTTACATTGTACACTTTCTGCCTGTGGACATCTGTTCTACAATGTGCCAGTAAAAGTGAGAAAGAGGGAAAGTGTGTGGTGTTCCTTCCACATCAACAGTGGCATCCAGCTTAAGCCAGGCCCAGCTCCAGCTACACTTGATCCCTGAATCCACTTGTCTACCAAGCAACGCCTCATTGTCACCTAATTCTCTCATTCTGAAAATGAACTAAATGTTTTCACAGTATGGGGTTAACAGAGCGTGGTTAGCTCGTTAGCTAGTTCACATTTCACACAGATTGCCAGGGTCAAGTAAGCAACCAACGTGTTATAACTTGAGGAGCGGCAAGGGGTCGTATACCGGTAAATAATATAGCGGATTGATTAAGTTACTAACGTTAGCTCATCTGATGTTGTGACGTTAGCTAGATCACGCTAGCTGCCTGACTTTACTAGCCAGCTAATTTTCACACCATAAACTCAATTACTTGATCAGATGAGTTGTTGTTGCTCAACATTTCTCTGGCTAGCTAACGGAGAATTCGATCCAGCTAGCTGCTGTAACTGACCAGATGCCTTTCCATAGCGCGTCCTGATGCTGCAACTAGTAAGTAAGTTGGTTGTCTCTTCTTTCTTTTAAATCGCTGGCTGCATTGCGTTCTATTGTTAAGTGAACGATTGGCTGAGCCTTGGATACAGCCAGTATTTCTCCAAACGCGCATCACTCATTCACTTACAGCCAGTAGTGATCCTACCCCCCCATCGGATCGACACGAATCACATAGAACACCAATTTTGGATTCAAAACGGCAAATTACACCTGAAAAGGTGACTAGTTTACATCCCTGTTGTATTCTTCATACTATAAAATAATGCCATGGAATTCTAAGTAAATCTTGTCTGCTGAACGAACTAGTGTAGCCCACAGCCATTTGGCATAGCCAGATCAGGACAACTCAGAGTATGCTATTCTGTCCTTCTGAAATAGACTACATTTTCTTCACATCATGCTTTAGATCGGTCTAAAATAGATACTGGATTTATTGTGAAGGTGTAGGCTATATTACATGGATGTATTAGACATTTTAAAATGCAGATGTTCCAAACGTCTGCATCGGTGGCGTGTAGGCTGTGTGTGGACACCAGGGGAGGCTAAATGTGTTTGTTAATTAATGGTCAATTAACGCGAGACCGCTGAAGAAACGTTGTGACCAGCCACATCCCTAGCTGAGTGTTTGTGATTCTGTAAGTGGGCCAAGCCCACTTTATTTAGGGGTGGTAATGGAAGTGACCTTCAGAGTGTGTGTGTCACCTGGTTACTGTGATAGACAATACATGCTCTGTGTTTGTCCGTGTCCTGTCCTCACCCTTTTCAGAGTGCTCCCATTCAGCCCGATGGGAGGGGAGCCACTGAATTGCCCTGCTAAACCAAGCACACACCCTCTCCCTCTCAGGAGAAGAACAGGGAAAGGACAACAGCACATTTCCTCCACTCACGCATTCATTCTAGCCGCTCACTTCTTCCTCTAGGGGTTCATTCACACTCTCCTCCTCCAATGTGTCTTTCATGTCAACAGTTACTATAGTTCATTTTGGTTTATTTGGCAAACTTTATTTGCGAAACTATAAAGCACCCCATTTGTGGCCCAAGTCCAGCTTCTGTGACAGCATTCACAATGTTCCTTGCATTGTCTGTTGTGACAGGGATTGTTATGTTGGGCCTCTAAAGTGGAGGAGGACTTCACGGGTCCAAAAAGTCAGACACATTCCGAAATGGACCTGGGGCTTTCCCACCCGGATCCGATATACACTAGAGACCCGTTCTGAACGGACCCGAGGATAACTAGACCAGTTCCGTATAGATCTGGTCAGATCCAGACCCGGTCAAGTCAGAGTGAGGGAAGCAGCAGAAGTCAATTTGTAAGTACTTTGTTAACCAGAGCTGATAAATCACCGGGGCGAGACGCTCTAACAGGCAGAAAGGCGTGGCCTTGCGCTGTGTGTACTGTGAGTGAGTGACACGAGGTGGAGGGAGGAGAGACAGAGACGGCAACCAACCATAGACTAACTATTCTAGCTTGTTATAGCTTGGTAATTTATCATCCAACATGATTACGTACACGACATGGCCCGAAGTATGTGGACACCTGCTCGTCAAACAAGACATTCCTTTTCTGCTATAAAAGCCTCCACTCTCCTGGGAAGGCTTTCCACTTGATGTTGGAACTTGCTTCCATTCAGCCACAAGCATTAGTGAGGTCGAGCACGGATGTTGGGCGATTAGGCCTGGCTCGCAGTCGGTGTTCCAACCCCAAAGGTGTTCGATGGGGTTGAGGCGATTCCACACCAATCTCGACAAACCATTTCTGTATGGACCTCACTTTGTGTATGGGGGCATTGTCATGCGGAAACAGGAAAGGGCCTTCCCCAAACTGTTGCCACAAAGTTGGAAGCACAGAATTGTCTAGAATATCATTGTATGCTGTAGCGTTAAGATTTTCCTAGTCAGAACCATCAAAAAAAAGTCCCGACCGTTATTCCTCGTCCACCAAACTTTACAGTTGGCGCTACGCATTCGAGCAGGTAGTATTCTCCTGGCATCCGCCAAGCCCAGATTCGTCCAACGGACGGCCAAACAGTGAAGCGTGATTCATCACGCCAGAGAACGAGTTTCCACTGCTCCAGAGTCCGATGGCTGCGAGCTTTACAGAACTCCAGCTGACGCTTGGTATTGTGCATGGTGATCTTAGGCTTGTGGGCGGCTACTCGGCCATGGAAACCCATTTCATGACATTCACGACGAACGTTGCTTTCAGAGGCAGTTTGGAACTCTGTAGTGAGTGTTGCAACCCAGGGCAGATCATTTTTTACACACTACACTCTGCTGCCCCGTTCTGTGAGCTTGTGTGGCCTACCACTTCATGGCTGGGCGTTGTTCCTAGACGTTTCCACTTCACAATAACAGCACTTACAGTTGACCGGGGGCAGCTCTAGCAGGGCAGAAATTGGACGAACGGACCATCCTATGATGGTGCCATGTTGAAAGTCACTGAGCTCTTCTGTAAGGCCATTCTACTGCCAATGTTTATCTGTGGAGATTGCATGGCTGTGTGCTATACACCTGAGAAGCTAGTTAGCTAAGCTATTTGAGGCTGCCTGCGCTTTCTACCAGTCCTACAGTTACCAATAACAACATCTCGATTCAGATTTTTAAAGTAGCAGCCTAATTGGCTCTTGGTCGCTGTAGCATGTCCTTCTCCTTTAACTTTAACTCCATCTTCCATTGATTAGATGATCTCCTAACTTGCTTTGCCACACACCGAGGCACTATCAATGTAGTGCCGCTTTGTTTGGCCAACAACAACAACAAGCTACACGCGCCACTCCGCATACGCTATTCTCAGAGCAGCGGCGACATACTGCTCGTGTTTTATCCAGAACTCTCTGTCCATCGCGGTTGTAATCTACTACGGAGTCAAAATGTTCCCAAACTGGAGAGTTAAACGATGATGGAGGACCCTCCTATTCTGATTTATCAACCCCCCCCCCCCCCCCCCCCCACCGTACAAAACTAGTTCCCGGCTGCGCCTCGCAAAAGGATAGTTTGAAATGTGCCATTTAAGATTAGAATTTTGATTACAACATGTGTATAGGCTGTAGTTGTTTTAACGGAATAACCTACAGTGTTTTTGCAGATCAGATTTAATCAACAGGCAATGGCATAGAACGCAGTGTAGGTATAGCTTATAGGACTAGTGTATTTTTTTAAACTTTTGATGTATTCATTCAGGTTCACAGTGTGGACCCGAACCCGAGGTCCCCGTTTAGTACGAATACGTGTACCGTTACACCTTTAATGTAGGGGCCGGTTTGGCCTCTGGGCTGGCTCGGTTTGGCCTCTGGGCTGGCTCGGTTTGGCCTCTGGGCTGGCTCGGTTTGGCCTCTGGGCTGGCTCGGTTTGGCCTCTGGGCTGGCTCGGTTTGGCCTCTGGGCTGGCTCGGTTTGGCCTCTGGGCTGGCTCGGTTTGGCCTCTGGGCTGGCTCGGTTTGGCCTCTGGGCTGGCTACAGACATCCTTTTACACCTCCTTACATCCGCCCTCCTCTCCGTCCCGCCACCTCTCTGTCTGGGTTTATTAGCCAATCTATCTCTCCCACGATGATAACAGGGTCTACTGTTCTAGAGGGAAAAAAACACAACTTCCCTCACGCCATCACTCTCAGGCCCACTCCTAGGGGACAAGGAATAAAAAAGGTGTCAACAGTGCACAATTATTTCTCTCTTTCTCTCATACACATATTCACAGACATTTGTCATCATTAGTGTACCGCCACTGGCCCAGAGAGACATGCACACACACACACATCATTAGGAGAGACAACAGCCCCACCCGCCGAAACAACAAACAGCCTGCGTCGCTCTCAGAAACACCCCCTTCTCTTCCTGAACATACTATATAGTATAACCACATAGCCTTTGCAGCAGCACCATCACACCAAATCGGATTTCGAAATGGGGAGGAAAAAATGCACACACTGGTACAGTACCATAAAATCTGTCCAAATGGCATTCGTGGAATGACCACATGCTACACCCACTTCACATTAAAACAATGACTCTACAGTGGAGACAGAATCGGAACTGTGGGGAGGTGGACTGGACTGCACAAACACATACAGGGTGGGAGGGACATGCCTCCAGACACATTCCAGAGCAAAAGAGAGAGGGAGAGTGAAAATAGAGAATGAAGGGGGGAGGGGGGGGGGGGGGTGACTGGCCAGCTCCAAAACGGAAACATCCTCAGAGACAGAGGAAGTGGAATTAAGCAAATGACCACAGCTTTCCTGGTGCTGTTGGGTTGTACCCATTCATCCATTCCAAAATGTTAACAATGCATACTTAAAAACGTCACTTGAACCATAAATGGAATAGTTGAGGATGTATTTTATTATATCCTGACCAGGTGGATTCTAGTCATGCCTACTGTCTGACTCATAGCGACAGTCATCGCCCTGACCACACAGACCAGTACACACTCACTCACTTCCCTGAGCGCACTCACTTCCTGTCCTCAAGCCGGACCTCCACTCACGCAATGGGAAGGGCCAGGGCAAGCAAGAGCCAAACAACTCATCTCCCAATGAAACACAGATGGTACCGAGCAAAGATCAGATGTCCCGCTGCCCTCTCTTCATCCAGTGAGCAAACCAGCATGCAAACACAGACACAGACACAGACACAGACACACACACACAAGTCACTTCAACACTCCTGAACACAATCACGTGCAGCTCCATCATACGCTGCCAGTCATTCACTCAAGTAACCTGGGTCGAAGCAGCTTTGCACTTCTCGGAGCTCTACCAATGAGTGACAACATGGTGATCCCGACCATGTGTGGGGGGCGTACAAGTCTAACGTCGACCCCTCCTCAACACATAAAAGAGAGAGAGAATCCCCCATTTCCTTTTCCCTTTATCCAGGAATTCCTCCTCTATAGAACATTTCACTCTCTGCGTGACAGGGCTCTTTGTGGAAGTCCCCTCGCATCTTAACTCGCACACTGCCCTGTCCATTACGGCTCCATGTGCACGAACACGGTTTGAGAGAGAGCTAGAGAACGGGTGAAATAAAGACAGGTAGGCTTGCTAGCGCTTCTCGGTGGAAACAGAAGAGGCAAATACAGAAGACAATAAGAACGTGAGGAACAACAAATCAAGGGGGGCCTCAGTTGCACCCACATATACCAAGGGGTTGGGGAAATGCTTTGCCAGGGGATCTGCATGCGTGATTTGCTCATCTACCTGTTCTATTGATTCAGCACAGCATCGGTTTCGAAATGTGAATGACCTAATTAGAACCAAGGAGGGTATAAGGGGTCAGAAATCAATTCATGTTAAAAACAGCACACCAGCAAGGGCATTTTAGCTTGACATTTGTTATTCCAGGCCTGGGCTTATAGCCTTCTCTGACCGAGTCACTCCTACATGTTTGGCCTTGACTACAGCGTGAGAACTCTGAGATGACCTCAAAGAGGCAGAACTATTATTTCATGTGGCTCTTGGGGTGTGAAGATGTTTTCCCCAGTCTTACCGTATCTAACCTAACAACGCAGGGGGTCGCGTTAATGCAGAATTCAGATTTTTTTTCCTGCGCAGAAATGTCTTGCTGTTTTTCCTAAAAATGCTTCTTATTTCAATATCTGCTCAGATTAATTTTGTGCTTCAGTTGCCTTTTCTGCGCCCTTGAGAATTCACTAAGGGGTACTCGATCAGCAGACAGCGCTCCGACTAATGTGTTGTTTTCTTTTGTTTGGTACTTTTCTCTGTGTTGCCTACTTTTCCTCGAGGAAAATGAAAGATTGAAGGGAAATGTCATATGTACCGTCTCCAGCACCAGCCCAACATCAGCATATGTGGAAATGACACGATTCTATGTTTTGTAGAGAAAGATACGTGCTTTCAATGACGTCAACCAATTAGCAGGCAACGCCTACTCGCAATTGGTCAAAATCACAGCAAATCATACGACGTCATTGGAAACCCTTCTCTACGACTAAACCTTAGAAACGTACCATTTTCACATATGTTGATGTTGGGGTGGTGCTGGAGATGATGAATATGAAGTAGAACAATTCTGAAGGAAATGTATCGGACTCTGTTTTTTTGCATAAAAAAAAAAGACCTTGCTTTTTCATGAGTTAATTTACTGGTGTGGCTGCTAGCCAAACAGTGCTGCACTTCTGTTGTCATCTGATGAACAACGCTATTTTCTGCCGAATGCGTTGCACTAATAATACACTACATGACCAAGCGAATGTGGACACCTGCTCGTCGAACACCTCATTCCAAAATCATGGGGATTAATATTTATTTATTTTACCTTTATTTAACTAGGCAAGTCAGTTAAGAACAAATTCTTACTTTCAATGACGGCCTAGGAACAGTGGGTTAACTGCCTGTTCAGGGGCAGAATGACAGATTACCTTGTACCTTGTCAGCTCGGGGGTTTGAACTTGCAACCTTCCGGTTATTAGTCCAACGCTCTAACCACTAGGCTACCCTGCCGCCCCATATACACAGTTTGCGCTCCCTTTGCTGCTATAACAGCCTCCTCTCTTTTGGGAAGATTTTCCACTAGATGTTGGAATACCACGGAGACTTGCTCCCATTCAGCCACAAGAGCGTTAGTGAGGTCGGGCACTGATGTTAGAAGATTAGACCAGGATCGCAGTCTGCATTCATACCAACGGTGTTCTATGGGCTTGATGTCAGGGCTCGTGCAGGCCAGTCAATTTCTTCCACACCAATCTAAAAAAAATACAGTTCTATATGGGCCTCGCTTTTTTCACAGGGGCATTGCCATGCTGAAACAGGAAAAGGCCTTTCCCAAAACTGTTGCCACAAAGTTGGAAGCACAGAATCATCTCTAGAATGTCATTGCATGCTATAGTATTAAGATATCCCACTGGAACTAAGGGGCCTAGCCCAAACCATGAAAAACAGCTCCAGAACATTACTCCTCATCCACCAAACTTTACAGTTGGCACTAAGTATTCTGGCAGGTAGCATTGTCCTGGCATCCGCCAAACCCAGATTCTTTCATCGGACTGCCAGATGGTGAAGCATGATTTCACCGCCCCCAGAGAATGTGTTTCCACTGCTCCAGAGTCCAATGGCGGGGAGCTTTACACCCCTCTAGCCAACGCTTGGCATTGTGCATGGTGATCTTAGACTTGTGTGCTCCAGAAAAACAGTTATAGTGCTGACGTTGCTTCCAGGGACAGTTTGGAACTCGGTAGTGAGTGTGCAACCGAGGACAGGCGATTTGTACGCGCTACGTGCTTCAGCACCCGGCGATCCCGTTCTGTGAGTTTGTCTGGACTCCCAATTTGCTGCTGAGCCATTGTTGCTCCTAGACATTTCCACTTCACAATAACAGCATAACTGGGGCAGCTCTATCAGGGCAGAAATTATACAAACGGACCTGTTGGAAAGGCGGCATCCTATGACAGTGCCACGTTAAAAGTCACTGAGCTCTTCAGTAGGGCTATCCTACTGTCAATGTTTGTCTATGGAGATTGCATGGTGGTGTGCTCGATTTTATATATCTGTCAGCAACTTGTGTGGCTGAAATAGCCAAGACCACTAATTTGAAGGGGTGTACACATACTTATGTATATAGAGTGTATTTTCTGTGAAAAACTATAGCTGCATACCCCTGATCACTCTATTGAAGAAAAGAACTTGACTTTCAATATAATTAAAGTCATTAAAACTTGTTTTTCAACCACTCCACGAATGTCTCATTAACAAACTATGGTTTTGGCAAGTCAGTTAGCACATCTACTTTGTTCATGATAAGTAGTTTTTCCAACAATTGTTTACAGACAGATTATTTCACTTATAATTCACTGTATCACAATTCCAGTGGGTCAGAAGTTAACATACACTAAGTTGACTGTGCCTTTAAACAGCTTGGAAAGTTACAGGAAATGATGGCTTTAGAATCTTCTGATAGGCTAATTGACATCATTTGAGTCAATTGGAGGTGTAGCTGTGGATGTATTTCAAGGCCTACCTTCAAACTCAGCGCCTCTTTGCTTGACATCATGGGAAAATCAAAAGAAATCAGCCAAGACCTCAGTGAAAAAAATTGTAGACCTTCACAAGTCTGGTTCATCCTTGGGAGCAATTTCCAAATGCCTGAAGGTACCACGTTCATCTGTACAAACAATAATACGTAAGTATTAACACCATGGGACCACGCAGCCGTCATACTGCTCAGGAAGGAGACGCGTTCTGTCTCCTAGAGATGAACGTACTTTGGTGCGAAATTTGCAAATCAATCCCAGAACAACAGCAAAGGACCTTGGGAAGATGCTGGAGGAAACAGGTACAAAAGTATCTATATCCACAGTAAAACGAGTCCTATATCGACATAACCTGAAAGGTTCGCTCAGCAAGGAAGAAGCCACTGCTCCAAACCACCATAAAAAAGCCAGACTAAGGTTTGCAACTGCACATGGTACAAAGCTCGTACTTTTCAGAGAAAAGTCCTCTGGTCTGATGAAACAAAAATAGAACTGCTTGGCCATAATGACCATCGTTATGTTGGGAGGAAAAAGGGGGAGGCTTGGAAGCCGAAGAACACCCTCCCAACCGTGAAGCACAGGGGTGGCAGCATCATGTTGTGGGGGTGCTTTGCTGCAGGAGGAGCTGGTGCACTTCACAAAATAGATGGCATCATGAGGGAGGAAAGTTGTGGATTTATTGTAGAAACATCTCAAGACATCAGTCAGGAAGTTAAAGCTCGGTCGCAAATGGGTCCAAATGGACAATGACCCCAAACACACTTCCAAAGTTGTGGCAAAATGGCTTAAGGACAACAAAGTCAAGGTATTGAGTGGCCATCAGAAAGCCCTGTCCTCAATCCTATAGAAACAATGTGGACACAACTGAAAAAGCGTGTGCGAGCAAGAAGGCCTACAAACCTGACTCAGTTACACCAGCTCTGTCAGGAGGAATGGGCCAAAATTCACCCAACTTATTATGGGAAGCTTGTGGGAAGGCTACCCGAAACGTTTGACCCAAGTTAAACCATATAAAAGAAATACTACCGAATAGTAATTGAGTGTATGTAAACTTCTGACCCACTGGGAATGTGATGAAAGAAATAAAAGCTCCACTGTTATTCTGACATTTCACATTCTTAAAAAAAAGTGGTGATCCTAACTGACCTAAGACAGGGAATTTTTACTAGGATTAGTGAAAAACTGAGTTTAAATGTATTTGGTTAAGGTGTATGTAAACTTCCGACTTCAACGGTTGTACAAGCCTATGGGAAAGAGTAGTTTTGGCCATGACGAAGGTCACTTACTGTATACAGCCTTATGGCTGGGGCCAAAATTGTGTGTGTGGATGGCTAGTCGAAAGGATCTGCACGGGTTTATACGACACCTCCAGCAGAATTTTATTCTGACATCTGCTATGGGCTAGGGCATCTCGAAGATTTTCCATACACTGGACTGATGGCAGATTTTAGGAACGGAATGTAATTGGGCCGGTCTGTTGCTCAGAGGGAGTTTTCTATAAGGCCTGCCTAGTGCGAGCTAAATTGTAATGAGACGCTTCTGCCATGGATCCGAACGCAGATCCGGTGGCATTTCTTAGTAACCCTGGAGCCAGGCATTCTTTGGAGGGGTAGATTGTGGATTTTGCTCAATGAGAAAGTTTATTTTTTGAACATAGGATCAATGTTGATCACAGTTGTTTCTTGTTGAAGAGGTAGCAGCTAACATTAGCTTGCTATAGCTTGCTATTGTCTTCCTCTGTTTCGTAATGACTTTGTGGCTATTTCTTTCTAGTTGGCAAAATAAGTGAGCAAGATTTTGTTTGTGTACTGCCATAGGTCACTAACATTGCCAACTCACTGGTATGGGCTAGTAAATATCCTAAACCTAGCCAGCTACACAGCGATAGCTGCAAGCTAAAACCAGGGAGAGAGGGAGGAACGAATTCACATTCTGCTTCATCTACTACTTCTGGCTTGCTAATGTTGACAACCCTTAGCCTTGGTATATTGGCCATACACCACACTCACTCGGGCCTTATTGCTTAATTATTTGAATGCACAGAGATACCGTGACGAGTTCCTGAGGCCCAATGTCGTGCCATTCATCCACCGCCATCACCTCATGTTTCAGCATGATAATGCACGGCCCCATGTCACAAGGATCTGTACACAATTTCTGGATGCTGAAAATATCCCAGTTCTTCCATGGCCTGCATACTCACCAGACATGTCACCCATTGAGAATGTTTGGGATGCTCTGGATCGACGTCTACGACAGCGTGTCCCAGTTCCCGCCAAAATCCAGCAACTTCGCACAGTCATTGAAGAGGAATGGGACAACATTCCACAGGCCACAATCAACAGCCTGACCAACTATTTGCGAAGGAAATGTGTCACACTGCATGAGGCAAAGGTGGTCACACCAGATACCAGATGGTTTTCTGATCCACGCCCCTACCCTTTTTTGAAGGTATTTGTGACCAACAGATGCATATCTGTATTCCCATTCATGTGAAATCCATAGATTAGGGCCTAATGAATTTATTTAAATAGACTGATTTCCTTATATGAACTGTAACTCAGTCAAATCTTTAAAATTATTACATGGTGCATTTATATTTTGGCTCAGTATACATAAATATCTGTTAGGGTCCACAATCTGCTACATGGACTTGTGGAGTTGCAGGAAATTGGTAAAAAAAAGAAAATCAATAAAATTCAGCCTCGCCGCCCACCCATTGCCAAACACCCTACCACACCCACCACCTAAGCCCCCTTTCATGCAGAAAAACCCCTGTTGTAGAGACGTATAGCCCTAACAGCAACCTTACTAAGTCCTATAACTCTGTTTAAAAGCTTTGTGGACAGTGGGACATTTCTCCCTCTCTCAGTGCAGGGAGGACACTGTTCTGTGGCGAGGAAGGTCTACTCAACATCTGTGTTTATCCTCCAGCTAAAACCAACAGGCTATATTTACCCCAGTCAAACAGGCCTGGGGAAAGCCTGCAGGGGAATAACCACTGGGTCTGGGAGAAGTGCTCGCTCTCCCTCCCTATCCGAAAAGGGAATCTATAAAACACCTCGGGGGCTCATGCCTGAGGGAGTGAGGAGAGGGGGATGATGTTTTATGACAGTAAAGGAGCCATAAAGTAGATCCTAATTTTAACGAACATCCTGCTCCTTTTTTCTATAACTCAAACTGTTGAAACTGTCATACATGCTGAGTCACAGACGGGCTTCAAGGGACGGCCAATACTTCAAAAGAGATTCTGTGAGCAACACCGGTGCAGGTGGGTTAATGCCGATTGCATACCGTGTATTTATATTGTAAGATCACAACGTCAATCGCAGATAAACACTTTATTTATTTACTCTGGATGTGAGCGATATGTGCTCAAATCAACAACGACAAAAGAAAAAAATGCACAAACGTACGATGCTCTCTCCAGCATGATGAGGGCCAGATGGTATCCCTAGCCCGAGGCTTGCTTCCTCCTCTCGGAGCTGTGATGCTACACTAATGAGCATGATGGATCAGTCTGTCTGTCTGCCGCATCTTATGTGACGCCGTGCAGTTCTATTAACCTTTATTTAACCAGGACGTCCCCAGGGGTCAGGGAGAAACCTGGCAAGAAACAGTATAGCTCTAAAGATGACAAAACAGAGGGAGGACTACCCGTGTGGTGGTTATTAAGACTCAAACTGTGCTGTTGGAATAGCTGAAACGGAAAAATACTAAGTGGAAGATAAAGAAATCAAATCGATAGGGCTTGTGTAGTCTACTTTTAGAGAAGACACCCGACACTCAAGCCATGTTCATTTCATTTGATGAAAATTGTTTTAACTCAACAGCTGAGTAACATGCTGACCCCACCGCTCGCGTCGGGGGGCGTGAGGGTTGCAAAAATACATTTACACATACATGTTATTCAATCATTGCAGCGACAGCGAGCGTCTGCATGGCTAGGCGTTAAAATAGAAGTTGGTTCTATTTGACGCTTGATGCGCTGCAAGTCCTGCCTCTCAAATTTCCTTATAGGTTTTTAGGAGCATATACCCACGTGGGTGATTGAAAGGTGAACTGACATCCACACTCCTGTCGGTTGTAGTAATGCACCGTAGAGTTGGTTACCAACCGCCATATAAAAGTCCAAAAAGGAAAAAGAAGCATGTAGGAAGGAGGAGAGATGACAAGAAACAAATGAGGTTTCTAGTTTTATCTGTGGATGAATTGTCAGAGTAGAGGACCTTGTGCATTTCAGGCAAAATAACAACCCAATGTTTATATCTCAGGACAAACTAGCTAGCAACACCAGGACTATCAACAGCAAGCTAGCTAAATTGCCTTAAATGTTTAATGCTTTTCGGCCTGTGAATATAATTGGTTCAGAGTTTGTTTTGATATTTCAACCAGCGTGTCCTGACCGCTTCTGGTGTGGGTGAACAAAAATAAACGTGTGAGCGATGCCGGTTTGGTCAGCATGTAAGAGTGTACCCTTGAGAACCAGTTGAATCATTGGTCTTTATCTTCAACAATAACAAAAAAAACACATGAGTTCGATGAGTCATCAATGAGAGGGGTGCGTGAATCATTAGGTTTACAGGTTAGAATGCAACTGGGGTCACCCAGATACAATTCCCTTTGTATTTTAAAGTCTTTCTACTTTATTTATAATGTAAGCCTAATCATAGAGACAGCAAGAAACTACGGCATATTCATCGAGATCATTTTCAATGGTTCCTTATGGAACTACATTGGGAAGCACTACTACGGGGTCCCAAGTAACCACAGAGAATTAACATAATAAATATAACGTTTTGTTCAACCAAAACATGCTGCTTTTACATTATTATAATTTTTTTAAGTTAAGCTTTTCTCTCCAGAGGTGATTTAAGTCACTAATTATTTTAAAGCCGTACAGAAATGTTATCTTTGAAAGGCAATAAAGGCAGCATACAGTAGCCTATATGAAACGGACTAAACCAAAATATAACTATCAAATTTAGCAATTCAACAACAATAACTAGTCATCTAAATAAATATCCCAAAGCATGTAAATGGAATAATATCACCACTTAGTTCAGGTTTTGATTCAAGAACTTTAGTCAAAATATTTTTGCAGCACAGAATGAAGAAATAAAATAGTACTAAAATGTGTATTGGTTAGTTTCACCACTGTTGTGAGACATTGATAGAAATTCCCTAATGGAAATTATCCAAAAACGAAGTGTCTCAATTAAAACACTTATATCGTTCAGTGATAGGCACCTGTAAAGTTGAAGCAGTAGGGATGAATGAGGGGATCTGAAGTTGGAATTAGAGGCACCTGGTCGTGGTTAATCAACTTTCACTGTGGTATTCAGAACTTCACAAGCACGCATTGCCTTTCTAATGTAATTTCCTTCAAATTGAGTGAATAGGCCCCCGAGGAAACTGCAGACGTGATTAGTGTAACATTAATGAGCTGATCTGAAACCCTCTGTTCTCAGAAAGCAGGGAAGTTAGTGGACTTGACCTTTTCTCGCCGGTACTGGCATTATCGTTATTCTATTAGTCACGGAGAGAAAGCAACCAAAATAAATTGTTAAGCACCGTCATATCTATGCTGCCCTCTGCATGAAAGGTCTATCCTAATATTTGATGTGTTATTTCCTGCGGCATTCAGTGCACAGGCATTTGGACTAATATACGACATGTAGACGTGGCAGACACAACTGACCTTAAACATGTCACAATGACAGCTGATCAGCATTGACACTAATGTGTGCAAACAGGTCAGCATGGCTTGCAAATATTGGTGAACTTTGGAGGTTTAAGTTTCTATGATTGAATGAAAGATGATTGATTGAATGAAAATCAGTAAGACCACTTATGAGGGCTTTAGTTAATAAAATGATCTAGCTAGTTAGCATGCTAGCCAGAGTCACCCATTCTAGGCACAACCACTTTCAGTGACCTAGTTAGTTAACTAGCTCGTTCGTAAGATTTTACCCATGAATCACACAACACCAAAACATTTTTTGTCGTAGGCTGCCAAACACGAAACGTATAAACTACCCAACACAAATCCCCTAAAGAAAACAGTGTGTTTTGTGGGCAATTCAATCAAAACAAAAATGAACCCACATTAGCAACTTTCTACTGCATCACTTTTCAAAATTCTAAGGTCGATCAAACTAGGCTTGGTTTACATTCCCAAATGTTGCGTTTCACTTAAGGAGACGATTGTTCCATTGTCTGGAACTTGTCAGTTTACCACAGCCGCTTGGCCTTTACAAGTGTGATTAAATCAAGTGGAGAAAGTACAAACCCGGAGTATGCGAAAATTACTATGCGCCTGCGTATTGGAAAGACGGCGGACCAGGAAGGATCGGGCTTTTTTTTTTAGTTAATAAAACATGATTTCTGAGGCCGATGTACCGTGTTTTTAACTAGTTAACGGATTAATATGGGTCTAGGTGAGACGTATATCCCCTGCGTGTTTGGAAAGGTGCAACGATGATTCAAAAAAAGAACCCGTGGTATGCAAGTTGTTGGCTGCATAGCAGGAATGAAGTTATAGCTCTCCGCTGGCCAGTTGCAAGCAGTGAGCAATGGTAGCGAAACGTTTACCCCGCTAGCCGACTCGCCACTTTTCAATGTTTGTTGAGGAGCCCGAACTATTACTCAAAACTACTTTTGAAATACGACTTGGGAGTGTTTTCTTACCTCTCGACGTTCTCGCACTTTCGACGAACTTATATCCCGTTAGAAATCCCCAATCCGAGGGGAAACATTGATCGAACAATATAGTGGACTGCTTGTTTCTATCTCGCTCGCAAACGTTGCCAGGAATGCCCTCTCGGGAGTCCGATCACACAAGCCAGGCGAAACCACCGCGCTGCGCTTAGCAAACGATCTCACGCCGCAATGCGCCTGTGCGAGCATGGTTGTTGTAGTACCGATAGTAACATGTGAAGGGCAGTGTTCTACAACCATAACATAGACGCGTTAGTAATGTTCATTGCAAAAAAAATGCAATAAGTGCTGTTGCAGCAATGTCTCGAAGAAACAACAGCGCTGCTCAGAAATAGGCAGTTGTGTTTTTGTGGTATAACAGTACCTAGCTACATTTGCCTGTAAATCATTTCGCATCACGTTCATTGTCTATTTGGGGTTGTTGGTTATAGAGTTGGAGCCTACTTATTAGTAAATAGCGCAACCTTGTGGCAGTCGATTACAATCAAAGCATTTTTACACGTAAACACAAATAGTGGCATACAGCGTTTGGCTATTTAATTTTGGACATGATCTGAAAACACAAATCCCATCCTCTCCACTTTATATGCCTGCCAACCACTGTGACGCAAAGGTGTCGTTTTACTATTAAGCTGCATTACATTATTGCCACGTCATAATACGCCAATTTTTCAAGGAAATATAATAATGTAGTCTGATTTTATATAGATTTTTATTTATATACTTTTTCTTAAATATATATCTTTTTAAATTCATAATACAAAATTATCAACAACTTTACATCGCAACATCAAACATGTCTAACAAAACAAAACACAGTTATAAACTTTAAAGTTTTTATGAAGGTATAAAAAAAATAAACAAGAAAATACTAAATACATACAAAAAATCTAATATTTAAATGATAATAAATAAAAACAATTATAGTGCAATTGTATTCACTCGGAATCTCATTATAATGATTCAGGAAGATGTTATTGTTTTTGTTATTCACTGGGGATAATGTCTTAACAAGATGATTCAGTTCAATCAAAAATATTAGTAATTTTGGTATAGAATTCTTGAATTTTTGTTTGTGTATAATGTATTTAGTATAAAGTATTTAAAAAATTACAATCATTTCAAGGGTCTTGTTATCATTGCAATATTATAGCCTTCATGTCAAAAATATGGGTAGTGTTCAAAATGGTAAATAATATTCTGCAAGGTTTCCCCAAAATTATATCACAGATTTACATTCATAGAACAAGTGAGTAAGATTTGTCCTGTCTTTTTCACAGAAAACGCAGATATTGTCAATAGCCACAAATTTGGACAACATAGAATTACATGGATATATCTTATGTAAAGTGCACTTCCTTAAATTGGTTTGGTATACAATATTTGTAAGGCATCAACCAAGCCAGACAACATCAGGAATAAGCATGTTCCATACTTTTTTTCCTCTAGGCGTAAGTTGGTTCCATGAATGGAACATTTGTCTTATGTATTTATTACAAAAAAGATTTCTCAAGTTAAGCCCACGCCTTCCAAACTGAGTTCTGGAAAAGCTCTGTGATCATCACCAAAGCTAAGATGAGTTTTCATTAGTGTAGTTAGACCACTGGGAATGGCTTTGATCACTTAAATAAACTCTCTGAAAGGTATTGGAAACCCATCCAAAGTAGAAATGGTTCATATGCAAGAATATTACCCCTGTTCTCAAAAACATCAACAACAAAGTCAATACTCCTCTCGTGCCAGCTAGGGTAGAACAATTTATTTATTTATTTTAAATTTTACCTTTATTTTACTAGGCAAGTCAGTTATGATTTATTCCTTACAGTTATGTCTGAATTATTTCTCAAAAGAGCTTTATGTGGGGAAAAATTGTGCAGGAAACATATTTTTAAAGCTTATTGGTGAAACCTAGCCAATTTAGTGGGTTTATCTTTCAGGAATATAATTACATTTCAGTAAAAATGGAAGACATCCCAACTTATTAAACACATTGTTTGGAATGAAAGACCAAACGGATTCAGTATTGACCAAACATCTTTTCCACCAATTGATCTTGAAAGTGTTATTTATGTCACAAAATCCAACACTTCCAGACCGCCTTCACCTCTTTTATTAGAGAGGACTGACTTGTTTTTGAAGTCAAGTCTTGTTGATCTCTTTACAGGTAGAGGGATTTACACATAAAGATAATGAGGGGTACACAAAGCGAGACAGTCCCTCTGCCTTGGACAGAATCACTCTCCCAAGTATAGAAAGATCCCTTTGTGGCCAATTATTCAATATATTCTTGGTTTTCTTAATGTTAGGAGAGAAATTCATATGTTGTCTGACTTAAGTGTTTTTTTGACAGATATATCCCTAAATATTTAACACAGTCCTTTACAGGAATATTTTCCATTTCATTATCGTCAGAGTCATATAAACATAAGATTTCATATTTAGAAACATTCAGTTTTAATAGAGAGTGCAGTGATAGCATTAAGGGCATGGGCGACAACCTGGTCTTTGTCTTTAAAAAAAAGAGTAGTATCATCAGCCAATTGGGAAATGTGTATTTCTTTGCTACAAATGATTAAGCCGTTGATTTCCATTATTCAGAATATCTAGAGATAGAAGTTCCACAACCAAAATGAATACAAAGGGTGAAATTGGGCATCCCTGTCATTCACTTCTGTTGATACGGAATATTTTGGATGTATTAAGATTTAGTAACACAGAACTATTTATATCTTTGTAAAACATGTGAATGACTTTGATAAAATGTTCACCGAAACCAAAAAGTTTAAGAGACCGAAAGAGAAATGAATGTTCAATTGTGTCAAAGGCTTTACAGAAGTCCAAAAATAAGACAACAACATATGAGTAAATTGCATCTGACTAATCTAGAAGGTCCAAGACTAAACGAATGTTAGAGTTTATGTGACGGCCCTTCATAAATCCTGTTTGAGTCTAATTTATAATGGTATCTATTCCTTTCTTTAATCTTTTGGCATTTACCAGAAAGATTATCAGGCTTCAGAATCAGTGAAATAAGTGGAGACCATTTACCCATTTTCAATGCAATCTTGAAACATATTAAAAATAGGGTCTTCTAGTAACTACCAAAACTGTCTATAGAATGTCTATCCCATTTTTCATTGAATTCAGAGCCTCTCCAATTTCTTCAATTGACACAGGTGAATCGCAAACTGAGTGGAAATCATCCTCAATTACAGGGATGATGTAGTCGAAGTGAAAAGGGGATAAGGTGCAGCATGACTTCAATGAGAAGGACTGTTCCAGAATGTAAATATTTTTCTTCCGCAGCTGAAACAAACTATAAAGGTCTTGTCCAACTCGCTCTTGAGTTGACATTTTGACGTTTATCATAGCTGACTCCGTCGTCATAGGACTTGTTTTACTATCCCATAAGAAACGGATTAGAACTCCCATTGGTCTTCGTGATCTTCATCCAAATCTAATTTGTGACCATGATCTCATCGTCGTCGTCGCCATTACGAGGACTTGACCATTTCCCGTGCATATTTACAGGAAGTGTGTGGTCCTGATGAAGATGTGGTGGAGGAAGAGATAGCCCTGTGTCTGGATGCTACTCCCGCCATGCAGTTCCAATACTCCACAGAACTACATACAGTGCCTCACTACCAACTCAAGCCTCCGTGGCACTGTGGTGGTGGGCTTCCAATGGGGACACGCCATGACCTCGGCATCGGGAGAGAAGGGGGCATTAAATGGGGATTTACAGATGTAAATTCAAAGATAATACTGTGTATAATAAAAAGCAGTGCCATACTAATGTATATTTTATTGATCCTATTAGACCAGGGCAATTAGTTCCAGGGCGGTATGCCATTGCATGATACTCAAATAGAATTAGCACAAACCTCAAAACTGCAAAACCATGAACTCTTACCTCCCTCCCTCAGTGTGGACAGAGAACCTGCGAGGGGATCTGAGGCACAACCTGAGCCTGCCCCTGGATAGCGGCTACCTGGTGGAGCACCTGGTCTCTGTGCCTAGCCAGCGGGTCTTCGTTTGGGGCCTGCGATGACCTCTCTCTGCATGTGTTCTCTGACCCAACTCAGGGCATGGCGGTCCTGTACCGGGCCAATTGCTTGGGCTCTGTGCTCTGTATGCATTACTGCAAAGTGTCCGGGGAGCTGCTGACTGGCAGCATGGGCATCATCACCTTCTGGGGCTTCTGGACTACTCTGCAGATGGGTGGGATATTCAAACGTTTTGTTAGGAAGCACTACAGTCTTCTTGTTCTTTAAGATAAAAATCCTTTTCTCTTCAACTTCTCTGACACATCCTGTTTTTTTACTCAATTCCCACACCTTGGTTGGAC
This sequence comes from Oncorhynchus mykiss, assembly GCF_013265735.2. Lineage (NCBI taxonomy): Eukaryota > Metazoa > Chordata > Actinopteri > Salmoniformes > Salmonidae > Oncorhynchus > Oncorhynchus mykiss. The sequence continues at coordinate 3,071,223 of NC_048588.1, read as the reverse complement.
TGATAAGTAGCGACCATATTGTTTTCCCTGACATCTGACCTCTGTGCAGACCCACCTGGGGATGTTAAGGTGCTGGACTGGCACTGCAGCTCCTTGGAGAGGGACACTGTCGTTAGTGGCCTGGTGACAGGGAGACAGGTGTCCACGTTTTACACGCTCTGCAACCGCGGGATCAAGAGCTTTGACTTTGTGAGGAAGAAATAGTACAGGGCTCTCAGGGGCCTTGGTCAGGGGCCTTGGTCAGGGTACTCTGCGCTGTGTGTACAGGACCTCTATATGGGCGACATGACTGGATTTGTGCAGGTATGAAGGGGAGAGAATAAAGAGGAGATAAACAAAAATTAAACAATGTCTTATGCAGAAAGGATACCCACACAATTATATACTGTATGTTCCTAAAGAGTAAACAATCAGAAAGTTTTATTGTTAAATCAGCAAGTTGACAATGACTCAAATCAATTGAGATGCTTGGATGTGTGTCATTAATCTCCTCTCCCTTCAGGTGTGGAGCTGGGATACTAGGAGCCTGCTGCAGGAGTTTCCGCGGTCTTCATGAGGCCTAGCACCCACAAGCTGCTCACCTCCTCCCTGGACGGCTGGGTGAAGGAGTGGAGCTGCAGTGGGGACCTCCTCCTCCGCTCTTCCTGGATGGCCCTGGAGGGGTACGCAACCTGTGGGCGCTGGGCGAGCTGAGAGTGATTGACATTTCACAAATCAACCAGTTTTGTTAGCAAGAGTCTTATTTATGATTTGATTGTGTATTTCCCCTCCCAACCTTTCTCACAACCACAGGCTCCATAAACGGCGGGATAGAAAACTGTCTTGATGATCTGGAGCACGAAAGATCTACAGACGCTCCCACCAAATTCATCGGCAGAAGGCTGTCCAGGTCATATTTCACACAGGGACTCCAGTACGGTTTGCTTTTTTCCCCAGTGTATTTTTGAAACTAAACATTTGGGTTGTACTCTGTTTCAGTTAATTTCAATAGAGGAAATGTATTTGACATGCAATTTGATTTACCCCCCCCCTCCGCTCCCTTTCTTCTCTCTCTCCTCAGGGCCCTTCTTGGAGTTCACAGCAAAGAACACTGGAACTATGAGGCCCAATATGACTGTCATACCCAGTGCATTTGTTTAATTGCTTATATATTATTGTCAACACGTTACTTCCAGTGCACAATGGCAATGTTCATCATTTACATGATGGCTTTGTACTGTATTACAAACATATAATATTATTTTCAAACTAGTTCCTCAATATGCTATGAAAGTGAACACAGTGACTGACTGGTTCCCAAGCTGACTGGTTCTCTTCTTGTACCCAGGGCGCTTAGCTACCACTCTCATCCCTCAGTACCCAATCAGGCCTCTGCTTTCCAGGGCAGTGCTGCTGGTGCTAACTAAGCAGGCAGCGTCTGCCGATGGAAAAATTCTGATTTTAATCAGGAGGAAGCAAATGCTGATTTTCTGCCCTAATTAGTAATCTTCGTGTTTCATGGAGAGAAACCCTGGAAGTCTTTAGACGTGTTGGGTGATGGTGTGGCAAGACACGATTCATCAAGTAATAGTTTATTTTTGTATATTTATTGAATGTATTATTTTTTAGCTCAATCATTATCAGTCTCACCCCTATTTCTCCCATCCCTTTTGTTCTCCTCTCTTCTTTCTATTTTAATGTCTATTTCTGTCTCCCACTCTCTGTAAACAGATCACATGTGGACTCCTGACCTCCCTCTTATGAGGTCCCTTGGGGGGTACCCATGAATCTTCTCCCCCGAAAGAGGAGCCAGGCCTCAGCCTGCCAAACGACGACTTCAAGCGCCCACACCGCTCACCAAAGAAATGCAGCAAATTCTCTCAGTCCACAGCCAAGTGGGAGAGCATTGTGGAGATCCCTGAGAAAGTACACGTACAAGTCTATGACCCCACCCTCATAGGGGAGGCAGGGTAGCCTAGTGGTTAGAGCGTTGGACTAGTAACCGAAAGGTTGCAAGTTCAAACCCCCGAGCTGTCGTTCTGCCCCGGAACAGGCAATTAACCCACTGTTCCTAGGCCGTCATTGAAAATAAGAATTTGTTCTTAACTGACTTGCCTAGTTAAATAAAGGTAAAATAAATAAAAAGATGTCTACAAGAAATCCAAGCCCCGTAAGCAGTTGTGCAGCCAGCTCCCCTCCATCAAGGCGGAGGCCCCAGTGAGGCCCCAGTTAACTGATAGGCGGAGGCCCCAGTGACTATGGGTGAGCTCCATGGGGATGAGTAAGGAGGGTAGTCTGGTGCAGCTTCCAGACAGCAGGCCACAACACTTCAGACTGGAGCCCATCAAGGGGCTCCAACTGGAGGGAGAGCCTATACAAGCTTGTATCCCAATATGGCTTCCGCTCCACAGAGGACCAGACTGTCCGCTCTTGGCCCTCTGGATGTCCCATGGGCTGTCCAGCGCTACCCCTGCACCCTGTCCCCTCTTCAGACCAGGTAGGTCAGCCAGGTGTCACTGGGCCAGATCATCATTGGAAAGGCCCCCCCTTCCAGCCAGTTCCACGAAGGTGCAGAAAGTGAAGGTGACACCTAGACCTAATGTCTAGGTGTCATCCATCCTAATCACCAGGGGGCAGTGTGGAGCCATTTAGTCAGTGTTAAGTTGTATTGTCTCCGGATATCTGCGTGATAAACATCTACCAAATTGTAATGCATTCAGCTTGTTGTTGTAAATTGCAATAAAATAGAGCTGTATACGTTCCTAGACAGTATGCTGTGTGATAATTGGAGACACACACATGCATGCTCTCTCACACAAGCGCCAACAGTGTTATACACACACACACCATGAAAAACTATTTCAACCCACTGGTCCACAAAACATCAGCCTAATGACCAAGGTTAACTGATAATGACCAGTATAGGATGTTGTTGTACAGTCAAGCAATGCCTTAACCCTAAAGGTCACCCATAAAAATAAGCATTACAGATAGACTATTTTTAAACCCGATTTTTTATAATCAAAATGAAGCAAAAGTTAATTTGGTCGTCCAAGCGATGTCCAAATTATGAGATATAAAGGCCTGTGTGGATGTAGGCTCCTCAATAAACTACACTACCCAGAATACAACGGCATATTCCACCCCCAGTACAGCCGGTGTATTTGGATACAAAGTCAGCCGAGAGACTGACAGCTCCGTCTAGAAATTGCACGTCTTTTGGAGAAAAAAGCGATTTGATTGTGAAGGACAAGTGGCCAACCGACTGACCCAGATGAGCAAGGACTCCAATACTATTCATTTTGTGGAATTGGATTATGGAATCTGATGGTGGATATTTGGATGCGATCACACGCCCATGCGACAATGTCAATGGATGTTGTGATGAACAGTGGTCAGGCTTTTTTTCCGTAAATATTTGAACATTTCATATTTGGTTTATTTGAACCAGAAGACAAGACGCTATATACGCATAAAGACATGATTATAATTCAATGTTGCACCAAAAGGAAGAATTAGGCTTTTATTAGACCTGTTACGTTATTATTATTATTATTGTTGTTATTATTATTGCCTCGAGGATGGTGCATCTGTCTATCAAAGCCAAAGAAAACACGTTACCGTAGACGATTAATCGCCTTATTCTTTATCACGTCAACTCGAATCAGAGATACACAAATATTTGCAATTGGAATTACAGTCAAATGATTTCACAAAACACATAATGTATTATTACTGTAGGCTATTTCGGTCTCTAACATAGCGTGTGAAGGTGTCGAAAAGCACTGAAATATATTCGTTAAGAGCCAGCAGGTGCTGATTTTGTTATTTGATCACAAATAACTGAAATGTGCAACATTGTGTCCATATAACTAGACAAGGCTATTGCTTATGATTATAAATGTATCAGATGTTATGAATGAGCATCGTCTTATAGCCTACAAAATCGACGCGAAGATAATTATGGCTACAACAAACTGTTCTGTACACGTTGTATGTATACGTTTCTGTCGCGATAACTCGCGCATTCGTGAACGCTCACTGTATGGTGTTTATTGAAACGTTACAGAGCGCAGAATTTAGGCCGGTGACTTATGTATGTTCGCTGACTACTAAGGTGCAAAATGTACAGTCACTCAATGATGTTTGCCTGAACACTGTCCGCCGTAATTCCCCATCTAAAAATGGAGTAGTAGGCTTTTTAAGAACATTCAACGGGCGTATAGTTGATCGATGTAGGCGTGCAGGACTTAAGACGAGGCAGCAGCAAAGTAGGGAAATATTTCAATCGACATTTCAACGCAATACTACGTCAAGACAAGGGTCTTTCATCGCTGTCAAAAAGCCAATGACCCTGTAATAACGAGATGTCAGACAAGCGCTATTTTGCTACGCTGCGCTTGATTGGAAATAACAACGATCCTTGCTCAGAGGATGTTAAACTACACAGGTGAAACTATTTAGAATACAAATGTTTTGTTACACGTGGTGCAATTGATTTATAAATAGCCGATTTAGATGTGGGATCTCCTTTAACTGTCGCGTGGCTTCCTCGCTGTCTTTGGCCTCTCATAATCTCCAGGGAGAGGAGTGAGTTTGCCTCTTTAAATCTCTGTGTCAGGATCTGTTCTCAGGGAGGCGAAATGAAGTGCAGCGTTGGCCGTGAATTATTCATCAGGGCAAAAAATTCAAAGGAAATAAAAATAGTAAGAAACCAGAATAAACTTTTGTGGTCAACTGAGACCATCCAGCTCTTGCTGAGTCTTGAGAGGGAACAGTAAATCAAAATTGTAGTCTAATATGAAATAGCAATAGATGCTTTGAGGATCATAAACCCCCTCCCACAGCCCCCCTACAGTAGTCGTAAAAGCAGTGTGGGATGTTACAGAGACCCATGTTCAGATCCTGAGCATGCTCTCCTGAGCAGCGCAAAGCTATCCCATCCACCAGAACCTCATCTCATAGTACTGAAGAGGGAACACATGGTCTACTTTGGGATTTTTCCCAGGCCAGCCTTGACTCTCTGGTAGCTTTCTAGAACATACATGGGATAATAATCAGTAGCCTCTCTCAGGGATAGCCAAGGATCACCCCAAAGTGAACTCGTAGGTATACATGTTAAATACACACTGCATTATACATGGTAATACAGACTGCTACACACACATGATTGGTGACAGGAACTGGAACTACCCCAGTAAACGGGGCCAGTGATGGGACAGTGGAGCTTTGGCCTGCCTGTCCACTGATCTGTCACTCCTCTGGTTAAGGAGGCCTGGATTCAGCTGATGGGCCCTGCATGGATTTTGTGTGTGAGTTGACAGAGGGCAGGCCCACACCGCTGACCAGCAGCCGGGCAGCCATGGACCCGTATGCCAGAGTGAGCAGCACAGCAGCCCCCCTGCCCTGCACCAGCTGTGGGGGCTGCTGCGACCCTCCTCCCCCTGGCCTCGTGCTCGCTGGTCCCCTTGGTCCCCCTTATGGCCCCCCTCTCTCCTCCATGCCCCCGCACATGACCCCCGTTCCCCCGGTGTGTGCTGCTACAGCTGTCCAGGCTGAGAATGGCAGCAGCTGGAACTCCTCCTCTGGTTCTTCAGACTCCCACCCTGGCCACCAGGGCGGCTCTACCACCTCCAACCCCTACTGGACGGCCGTGTTTGACTACGAGGCCACGGCAGACGAGGAGCTGACCCTGCGGCGCGGGGACCTCCTGGAGGTCCTCTCCAAGGACTCCAAAGTGTCCGGGGACGAGGGCTGGTGGACGGGCAAGATCCAAGACAAGGTGGGCATCTTCCCATGCAACTACGTTACTCGGAGGGACGCCGGCAGCTACCCGCAGCTAACCGCAGGAGGGCTGGTGGCGGGTGGGGTGCCTGAGGGGTGCCCCTTGGAGATCGACTTCACGGAGCTGGTGCTGGAGGAGGTGATTGGGGCGGGGGGGTTTGGGAAGGTGTATAGAGGGATTTGGAAAGGGGAGGAGGTGGCAGTTAAAGCTGCCAGGCAGGACCCGGACGAGGACATCAGCGCCACAGCTGAAAGCGTACGACAAGAGGCCAGGCTTTTCTGGATGCTCAGACACCCCAACATCATCAACCTGATAGGGGTGTGCCTGCGAGAGCCCAACCTCTGCCTGGTGATGGAGTACGCCCGCGGGGGGGCCCTGAACAGAGCCCTAGCTGGGAAGAAGGTACCCCCCAGGGTGCTGGTGAACTGGGCCGTGCAGATCGCCACAGGGATGGACTACCTGCACAATCAGACCTTTGTACCGGTTATACACAGAGACCTCAAGTCGAGCAACAGTGAGTATGCCAACACTCGTCTCCCACTCCAGTCTGCCATCTCAAAGATATAATTCGCTCCAAATGAGTCCTTTCCTATTTCATGTAAAATATAAAACGTTTGGGGGGCAAATCACACTCAGAATGGGAACGCGTTCATTCTTTCCGTTGGTTTGTTTGCATGTTGAATCAGCCATGCACACACAGTTGATTGCCTCATAGGCCGTAGACAGACTGTATTATTGCCTATTTCTGTTCCAGTCTCCAGTTAAGGGAAGTATAGTATATGAAATTCATTTAACAGAGGATGGATGAGTGGACACTTACAGAATGTGCAGTACAATACATACTGTTAACCCTCATGTTGATGGGTTCATTTAAGTGTCGTGTGGATGAAATGAAATAGAGAGGTCTTCTGTTTGACACACAGACCGTTGAGTTGAGAATGGCAGGGTAAGATCAGCCATGGAGAGCTGGCTCTCTCTCTCTGCCATCTTTCCCCAGTCATTTATTCCCCCCTCCTCCCATCCTCTCTTTTCGTCCTCCTCTTTCTACCACCCCTCCTCAAGGACAGCAGTTCTGCTCTGCAGCTCACCAAGCTATTTCTGGTCCTTTGTACTACGTATGTGACAAATAAAATTTGATTTGATTTGATTTGATTTGATTTGATACTTGCTGTTTAAAGTCACAGTTGTTGGTGTATTGGGGGGGGGGGGGGTATACTGTTTGTTAGTGTGTGTGTGTGTACGTGGGCCTGTCTGTGTGTGTGACGTGAGTATGGGGGATGGGGCGTAGAGGTACGAGTTGAGGCTACAGGATGCTGAGTCCAGAGATTTGTGAAGGAGAGAGATGATCTGGAGTGTCTGTAGCTTAAAAACACCCGGCTCACAGATCTTCCGTACTGTTCCTAATCGCTCCCCGGTTTGTGAAGCCATGATGTAGGCGAGAGCCGCCATGTGAAAAGCTGCCCCTCCCTCAGTAGCTGTGATGATAGGGATCAGATGGGTATTGGATGGCGAAGCCTTGGCAACAACACAGAGCTGCCTCCACGACACTGGGCTGTGTTGAGTCATCCAGCTGTCAGCATCCCAGTGCAAATGTCAATTCCTTCACTTGGAATTATTTCTGTGTGAAAAAGATGATTTCAAAAGAGTGTCTCAATCTGTCTCATTTCTCTGCGTCCCGTTCCAAAAAAAAAAGCTAAACTATTCAAGTATGTGATCAGACGATGACGTAAAGATTAATCTTTACATTGCCTCGGTGAAGCCCGGAGGGAGGGAGGCAGGGAGGAAGAGAGAGGAGAAAGGAAAGGAAGAGAGAGAGGGAAGGAAGCGAAAGAGATGGTGAGAGAGGAGAGGTTACAAAGATGAGGGAGGAAAGAGAGGGACAGAGAGGGAGAAGAAAGATAAGAGAAATAGAAGGGGAGGTAGAAGGAGAGGGACAGAGAGAGAGAGAGAGAGAGAGGGAGAGAGAGAGATAAACAGTGGTTCATCTTAGTTTAGGGTTACACCTCAGCTCATTGTCCAGGTGTACAGGTCTCAGATATCCGCTTCAAACCGCCGCCCGTTTGGCATCACTGCGGTTATGGAGAAGCTTTAGGCCCCACAGCTTCTTCTCTGTTTCTTCCCCACCTATCTGGCCGGCCCTCAAACCTCTCCTCTTCCCACTCACTGTATTTGTAGTGTGTGTGTTGGTGTGTGTTTCTGCCTTTCTCTCTGTGTTGTTGTTTGCCTGGCTGAGGCTAGAGTAGTGAGCCTGACTGTCTAACTGGGATAATCTGATTACGGTGACCTCCTTAGAGTGATGTGACAGCGGTGTTTGTGGGTTGGCAGGTCGCTGTCCCGTGGTCCCTTTAGCCGTACCTGTCACACTGATCCAGAGTCAGCCCACTCTCTCAGTGGCGCACAATCCTCCTTGGGTCATATGATTCAGGGCAAGAATGTGCTGGCTCTCATGCCAGCAGCAAAATCTAAATAAATATGAATATAACTGTTATAACAGTTTATAAGCACATATAAACTCGAGAGAAGCCCTAAGAATGTGGTCATGTGAACAATCGCGTCATTAACCACACATTTCTCAAAAACATGGCCCTAGTTGATAGCCATTCAATTAAAAACATTACGGATCAGGGGATTTGACAAAGTTGAAATTCAACCTGCCCTAGTTAATGGGTCTTCAGAAAGAGGTCTTGGAAACTCTACCCTGTCATGGCTAACGTGTCTGCTGCCACTGCATTGAGTTGTACAGTATATGGGCATGACTCAACATCCAGGTCACGAAATACTGTACTACTGATCACCTGGCTACTGTAACTCACGTAGAAATATAATCTATAGAACAGACCTCCCCATTCAAGTCAATGATGCCATAATGGGTGGACTAGCAGCGGGTTAGAGGTTCTAAGCCCTTTCTATAGATTATATTTCTATGGACACACACGGGTCAGATAGACCCCTCTATACTGCAAAGGTAGGCATACGTTATATATACCTATGTTCTGTTCTGTTAATTACTGATGTCCCCTTTCATAATGAAGAACCCTTGGTCATGTGCAGTGTTGCTCTAAGTTATTCTTGTACTAACTAGCTTCATTAAATGTGAATCTCCAGTTCACTTCCCCTTGTATCGGGAGTCTTTCTTATTATAGACATGAGTAGTAAGAGCTAAGACACTACAACCTACATGACTGTGTCCCAATAAGCTTACTGTATACAGATACATACAGTTGAAGTTGGAAGTTTACATATACTTAGGTTGGAGTCATTAAAACTTGTTTTTCAACCACTCCACAAATTTGTTGATAATAAACTACAGTTTTGGCAAGTCGGTTAGGACATCTACTTTGTGCATGACACAAGTAATTTTTCCAACAATTGTTTACAGACAGATTATTTCACTTATAATTCACTGTATCACAATTCCACTGGGTCAGAAGTTTATATACACTAAGTAGACTGTGCCTTTAAACAGCTTGGAAAATTCCAGAAATTAATGTCATGACTTTAGAAGCTTCTGATAGGCTAATTGACATAATTTGAGTCAATTAGAGGTGTACCTGTGGATGTATTTCAAGGCCTACCTTCAAACTCAGTGCCTCTTTGCTTGACATCATGGGAAAATCAAAAGAAATCAGCCAAGACCTCTGATGTAGACCTCCACAAGTCCGGTTCATCCTTGGGAGCAATTTCCAAACGCCTGAAGGGACCACGTTCATCTGTACAAACAATAGTACGCAAGTATAAACACCATGGGACCACGCAGTTGTCATACTGCTCAGGAAGGAGACGCGTTCTGTCTCCTAGAGATGAACATACTTTGGTGCGAAAAGTGCTAATTAATCCCAGAACAACAACAAAGGACCTTGTGAAGATACTGGAGGAAACAGATACAAAAGTATCTATATCCACAGTCAAACATGTCGTATATCGACATAACCTGAAAGGCCGCTCAGCAAAGAAGAAGACACTGCTCCAAAACCGCCATAAAAAAAGCCAGACTACTGTTTGCAACTGCACATGGAGACAAAGATCGCACTTTTTGGTGAAATATCCTCTAGTCTGATGAAACAGAAATGGAACTGTTTGGCCATAATGACCATCGTTATGTTTGGAGGAAAAAGGGGAGGCTTGCAAGCCGAAGAACACCATCCCAACTGTGAAGCACGGGGGTGGCAGCATCATGTTGTGGGGGTGCTTTGCTGCAAGAGGGGCTGGTGCACTTCACAAAATAGATGAAATCATGAGGGAGGAAAATTATGTGGATATATTGAAGCAACATCTCAAGACATCAGTCAGGAAGTTAAAGCTTGATCGCAAATGGGTCTTCCAAATGGACAATGACCCTAAGCATACTTCCAAAGTTGTGGCAAAATGGCTTAAGGACAACAAAGTCATGGTATTGAGGTGGCCATCACAAAGCCCTGACCTCAATCCTATAGAACATTTGTGGGCAGAATTGAAAAAGCGTGTGCGAGCAAGGAGGCCTACAAACCTGACTCAGTTCCACCAGCTCTGTCAGGAAGAATGGGCCAAAATTCACCCAACTTATTGTTGGAAGCTTGTGGAAGGCTACCCAAAACGTTTGACCCAAGTTAAACATTTTAAAGGCAATGCTACAAAATACTAATTGAGTGTATGTAAACTTCTGACCCACTGGGAATGTGATGAAAGAAATAAAAGCTCAAAATAAATCATTCTCTCTACTATTATTCTGACATTTCACATTCTTAAAATAAAGTGGTGATCCTAACTGACATAAAACAGGGAATTTTTACTAGGATTAAATGTCAGGAATTGTGAAAAACTGAGTTTAAATGTATTTGGCTAAGTTGTATGTAAACTTCCGACTTGAACTGTATGGTTGCTTCTGTCCCGTGACCCAGTTTCCTGCGCAACCACAGAAAGGTGAAAGGACTGGATTTAGATTAGATTAGAGATTAGAGATGGAGATACCCATCTCTGAGGATTCACCAATCAAGTCCTTTTGTAGATGAGTCGATAAGAAGGAAAGGAACCAAGGAAATGCCATTTAAAAACCCATGTTTGTAGCCTCTGTTTGGGAGTTTTTGTGAAAGCTGTTTGACAATTAAGATACTGAACGAGAGAGGCTGCTACACTGTATATAGGCATCATAAAGATGGGGGTGGGTGGTTGACGGTACCTGCTGCTGTTTTGAGCGCAGTCACTTCAAACGGAGAGCAAGTTGACACGTTCAACAGTCACCTGAATAGTGGGGCCTTGAGTCTGCAAGCTGGCATGTCCAGTTTGCCGTCGTTTCTTCCCTCCACTGGATAATTCAGCATTTATTACAGGAACCCGTAAATTGGATATTACTCGGTTAGATGGAGTTGGACCGAAATGTCGAGCGTCATCATCTTACATTTCGGTATCTCTTCCGTTATGACATGAATACGTGTTCCCTAATGGCTACTCATGGGATTAGTGCATGGCGTGCCACTGAAAAGCGTTTGAATGTGTGTTTGTTGAGAGAAGGATTAGCGTTATGGCTAGCAGTAGCTGCTAATCCCTATCAGAGATAGACTAGCCTGGCTGACGGTCGGTGGATGACTGGGCTGGACTCTCTCTGAGTAGCCTGTCTTCTCTGGCTTCTCCCGCACAACAGAAAGAGGGATGTTGCCGCTAGAAGAGCCGTGACTTGATTCATCGTCGTGGCAGGAGTAGGAAAATATTGTCCAGCACCAGAACACCTTATTCAATTGAATGAATGAATCAATCAAGGGCCCTGTCTGAATGCTTTCGCACGCATGTCTTTGGATGTACACGTGTTACATGCGTGTGTGTGTGTGTGTGTGTGTGTGTCAAATCAAATTATATTTGTCACATGGTTAGCAGATGTTAATGCGAGTGTAGCTAAATGCTTGGGCTTCTAGTTCTGACAATGCAGTAATAACCAATGAGTAATCTAACCTAACAATTTCACAACAACAACCTTATACACACAAGTGTAAAGGAATGAAGAATGTGTACATGAAAATATATGAATGAGTGGTACAGAACGGCATAGGTAAGATGCAGTAGATGGTATCGAGTACAGTATATACATATGAGATGAGTAATGTAGGGTATGTAAACATATAAAAGTGCATTGTTTAAAGTGGCTAGTAATACATTTATTACATACATTTTTCCATTATTAAAGTGGCTGGAGTTGAGTCAGTATGTTGGCAGCAGCCACTCAATGTTAGGGATGGCTGTTTAACAGTCTGATGGCCTTGAGATAGAAGCTGTTTTTCAGTCTCTCGGTCCCTGCTTTGATGCACCTGTACTGACCTCGCCTTCTGGATGATAGCGGGATGAACAGGCAGTGGCTCGGGTGGTTGTTGTTCTTGATGATCTTTATGGCCTTCCTGTGACATCGGGTGGTGTAGGTGTCCTGGAGGGCAGGTAGTTTGCCCCCGGTGATGCGTTGTGCAGACCTCACTACCATCTGGAGAGCCTTACGGTTGTGGGCGGAGCAGTTGCCGTACCAGGCGGTGATACAGCCCGACAGGATGCTCTCGATTGTGCATCTGTAGAGGTTTGTGAGTGGTTTTGGTGACAAGCCAAATTTCTTCAGCCTCCTGAGGTTGAAGAGGCGCTGTTGCGCATTCTTCACCACTCTGTCTGTGTGTGGACCAATTCAGTTTGTCCGTGATGTGTACGCCGATGTGTACGCCGAGGAACTTATTACCCTCTCCACTACTGTCCCGTCGATGTGGATAGGGGGGTGCTCCCTCTGCTGTTTCCTGAAGTCCACAATCATCTCCTTTGTTTGGTTGACATTGAGTGTGAGGTTATTTTACTAACACCACACTCTGAGGGCCCTCACCTCCTCCCTGTAGGCCGTCTCGTCGTTGTTGGTAATCAAGCCTACCACTGTAGTGTCTTCTGCAAACTTGATGATTGAGTGTGTGTGTGTATGTGCGTGTGCGTGTGTGTGCGTGTGTGTGCGCGCGTGTGTGTGTATGGAGGTGGGACAGAGGGACACGGTGGTGCTCGCTAGCTAGGGCAGGGAACACTCACTGGGAGTGCAGCAACAATGACCCCATTCTCACACAACAAGCCAAGGCAGAGCTGGGCTCACAATGACAGGAGTCACTGAGGGGAAGGGGGCGCGGAGAGGACGGACGACGCAGAGACGGAGGGAGTGAGGTCGACTGTAGACCTTGAATGACAGGATGGAGGGATGGATGGGTAGAGAAAAGGAGAAGGAATGTGCTTGCTGTAGAGTGGGCCCTGCGGGCTAGGTTGGGGGAGGGATGGAGGGAGGGATACAGGGATGGAGAAAGTGGTGGGGATGGGGTCAGAGTGTTCTACAGAATCAAAGTCATACAGTTCCTCTAGTACCTCTCTCTCTACTCCACACATCTGTATGTTCCCAACCAAAACGCCTCACCAATCAACCAATGGTGGTGGACTAATTCGTTGAACATAGCAAATGGTTGTAAAGAGAACTAGCTGACAGACGAATGAACAAGGTCAAATGAGGCCTATCCTGTGAGTAGTCGTGTCAGTGTGTTCTGTCTTACTACTGTTTTGGCTCGGAGTAAGGCCTTGGACTCAGCACAGGCACCGTGAGAACAGGGGAATACTGCAAACAGATGTTTGTATTCCCTCTCTGTTAAGCTCAGTTAGACCCCTTGAGTTGATAAACATGATGAAAGCGCCACACAGAGAGAACAGGGGAGAGGGGTAGAGGGATAGATAATGGGAGAGGGATAGAGAGTGATAGAGGGATAGAGAGTGGGAGAGAGATAGAGGGATAGAGAGTGGGAGAGGGATAGAGAGTGGGAGAGGGATAGATAATGGGAGAGGGATAGAGAGTGGGAGAGGGATAGAGAGTTGGAGAGGGATAGAGGGATAGATAATGGGAGAGGGATAGAGAGTTGGAGAGGGATAGAGGGATAGATAATGGGAGAGGGATAGAGAGTGGGAGAGGGATAGATAATGGGAGAGGGATAGAGAGTGGGAGAGGGATAGAGAGTTGGAGAGGGATAGAGGGATAGATAATGGGAGAGGGATAGAGAGTTGGAGAGGGATAGAGGGATAGATAATGGGAGAGGGATAGAGAGTGGGAGAGGGATAGATAATGGGAGAGGGATAGAGAGTTGGAGAGGGATAGAGAGTTGGAGAGGGATAGAGGGATAGAGAGTGGGAGAGGGATAGAGAGTGGGAGAGGGATATTTATTTATTTTATTTTTTTATTTCACCTTTATTTAACCAGGTAGGCTAGTTGAGAACAAGTTCTCATTTGCAACTGCGACCTGGCCAAGATAAAGCATAGCAGTGTGAGCAGACAACACAAAGTTACACATGGAGTAAACAATTAACAAGTCAATAACACAGTAGAAAACAAAGGGGGAGTCTATATACAATGTGTGCAAAAGGCATGAGGAGATAGGCGAATAATTACAATTTTGCAGATTAACACTGGAGTGATAAATGATCAGATGGTCATGTACAGGTAGAGATATTGGTGTGCAAAAGAGCAGAAAAGTAAATAAATAAAAACAGTATGGGGATGAGGTAGGTGGAAATGGGTGGGCTATTTACCAATAGACTATGTACAGCTGCAGCGATCGGTTAGCTGCTCAGATAGCTGATGTTTGAAGTTGGTGAGGGAGATAAAAGTCTCCAACTTCAACGATTTTTGCAATTCGTTCCAGTCACAGGCAGCAGAGTACTGGAACGAAAGGCGGCCAAATGAGGTGTTGGCTTTAGGGATGATCAGTGAGATACACCTGCTGGAGCGCGTGCTACGGATGGGTGTTGCCATCGTGACCAGTGAGCTGAGATAAGGCGGAGCTTTACCTATCATGGACTTGTAGATGACCTGGAGCCAGTGGGTCTGGCGACGAATATGTAGCGAGGGCCAGCCGACTAGAGCATACAAGTCGCAGTGGTGGGTGGTATAAGGTGCTTTAGTGACAAAACGGATGGCACTGTGATAGACTGCATCCAGTTTGCTGAGTAGAGTGTTGGAAGCCATTTTGTAGATGACATCGCCGAAGTCGAGGATCGGTAGGATAGTCAGTTTTACTAGGGTAAGCTTGGCGGCGTGAGTGAAGGAGGCTTTGTTGCGGAATAGAAAGCCGACTCTTGATTTGATTTTCGATTGGAGATGTTTGATATGAGTCTGGAAGGAGAGTTTGCAGTCTAGCCAGACACCTAGGTACTTATAGATGTCCACATATTCTAGGTCGGAACCATCCAGGGCGGTGATGCTAGTCGGGCATGCGGGTGCAGGCAGCGATCGGTTGAAAAGCATGCATTTGGTTTTACTAGCGTTTAAGAGCAGTTGGAGGCCACGGAAGGAGTGTTGTATGGCATTGAAGCTTGTTTGGAGGTTAGATAGCACAGTGTCCAATGACGGGCCGAAAGTATATAGAATGGTGTCGTCTGCGTAGAGGTGGATCAGGGAATCGCCCGCAGCAAGAGCAACATCATTGATGTATACAGAGAAAAGAGTCGGCCCGAGAATTGAACCCTGTGGCACCCCCATAGAGACTGCCAGAGGACCGGACAGCATGCCCGCCGATTTGACACACTGAACTCTGTCTGCAAAGTAATTGGTGAACCAGGCAAGGCAGTCATCCGAAAAACCGAGGCTACTGAGTCTGCCGATAAGAATATGGTGATTGACAGAGTCGAAAGCCTTGGCAAGGTCGATGAAGACGGCTGCACAGTACTGTCTTTTATCGATGGCGGTTATGATATCGTTTAGTACCTTGAGTGTGGCTGAGGTGCACCCGTGACCGGCTCGGAAACCAGATTGCACAGCGGAGAAGGTACAGTGGGATTCGAGATGGTCAGTGACCTGTTTGTTGACTTGACTTGATAGATAATGGGAGAGGGATAGAGAGTGGGAGAGGGATAGAGAGTGGGAGAGGGATAGAGAGTGGGAGAGGGATAGAGAGTGGGAGAGGGACAGAGAGTGGGAGAGGGATAGAGAGTGGAAGAGGGATAGAGAGTGGGAGAGGGATAGAGGTATAGAGAGTGGGAGAGGGATAGAGGGACAGAGAGTGGAAGAGGGATAGAGAGTGGGAGAGGGATAGAGGGATATAGAGTGGAAGAGGGATAGAGAGTGGGAGAGGGATAGAGGTATAGAGGTATAGAGATTGAGAGAGGGATAGAGGGATATAGAGTGGGAGAGGGATAGAGGTATAGAGATTGGGAGAGGGATAGAGGGATATAGAGTGGGAGAGGGATAGAGAGTGGGAGCGGGATAGAGGGATATAGAGTGGGAGAGGGATAGAGAGTGGGAGAGGGATAGAGGGATATAGAGTGGAAGAGGGATGGAGAGTGGGAGAGGGATAGAGGGATATAGAGTGGGAGAGGGATAGAGGTATAGAGATTGGGAGAGGGATAGAGGGATATAGAGTGGGAGAGGGATAGAGGTATAGAGATTGGGAGAGGGATAGAGGGATATAGAGTGGGAGAGGGATAGAGGTATAGAGATTGGGAGAGGGATAGAGGGATATAGAGTGGGAGAGGGATAGAGGGATATAGAGTGGAAGAGGGATGGAGAGTGGGAGAAGGATAGAGAGGGATAGAGAGTGGGAGAGGGATAGAGAGTGGGAGAGGGATAGAGAGTGGGAGAGGGATATAGAGTGGAATAGGGATAGAGAGTGGGAGAGGGATAGAGAGTGGGAGAGGGATAGAGAGTGGAAGAGGGATAGAGAGTGGGAGAGGGATAGAGGGATATAGAGTGGAAGAGGGATAGAGGGATATAGAGTGGAAGAGGGATAGAGAGTGGGAGAGGGATAGAGGGATATAGAGTGGAAGAGGGATAGAGAGTGGGAGAGGGATAGAGGGATATAGAGTGGAAGAGGGATAGAGAGTGGGAGAGGGATAGAGAGGGATAGAGGGATAGAGAGTGGGAGAGGGATAGAGGGATATATAGTGGGAGAGGGATAGAGAGTGGGAGAGGGATAGAGGGATATAGAGTGGAAGAGGGATGGAGAGTGGGAGAGGGATAGAGAGGGATAGAGAGTGGGAGAGGGATAGAGAGTGGGAGAGGGATAGAGAGTGGGAGAGGGATATAGAGTGGAATAGGGATAGAGAGTGGGAGAGGGATAGAGAGTGGGAGAGGGATAGAGAGTGGAAGAGGGATAGAGAGTGGGAGAGGGATAGAGAGTGGGAGAGGGATAGAGGGATATAGAGTGGAAGAGGGATAGAGGGATATAGAGTGGAAGAGGGATAGAGAGTGGGAGAGGGATAGAGGGATATAGAGTGGAAGAGGGATAGAGAGTGGGAGAGGGATAGAGGGATATAGAGTGGAAGAGGGATAGAGAGTGGGAGAGGGATAGAGGGATAGAGAGTGGGAGAGGGATAGAGGGATATAAAGTGGAAGAGGGATAGAGAGTGGGAGAGGGATAGAGAGTGGAAGAGGGATAGAGAGTGGGAGAGGGATAGAGGGATATAGAGTGGAAGAGGGATAGAGAGTGGGAGAGGGATAGAGAGTGGAAGAGGGATAGAGAGTGGGAGAGGGACAGAGAGTGGAAGAGGGACAGAGAGTGGAAGAGGGATAGAGAGTGGAAGAGGGATAGAGTGATAGAGAATGGGGGAGGGATAGAGAATGGGAGAGGGATAGAGAATGGGAGA
This sequence comes from Oncorhynchus mykiss, assembly GCF_013265735.2. Lineage (NCBI taxonomy): Eukaryota > Metazoa > Chordata > Actinopteri > Salmoniformes > Salmonidae > Oncorhynchus > Oncorhynchus mykiss. The sequence goes on along the minus strand of NC_048588.1, from coordinate 3,053,861 downwards.
GGGATAGAGAATGGGGGAGGGATAGAGAATGGGAGAGGGATAGAGAATGGGAGAGGGATAGAGTGATAGAGAATGGGAGAGGGATAGAGTGATAGAGAATGGGAGAGAGATAGAGAATGGGAGAGGGATAGAGAGTGGGAGAGGGATAGAGAATGGGAGAGGGATAGAGAATGGGAGAGGGATAGAGAATGGGAGAGGGATAGAGAATGGGAGAGGGATACAGAGTGGAAGCAGGATAGAGAGTGGAAGAGGGATAGCAGGGGAAAGTAGAATAGCTCAGTGTGTCTGAAATGACACCGATCAATGGTCAGTCAGATTGCAACACACACACACACACACACACTGGTACTGTCTACACAGGTCAATAAACAGATAAGAGATGAGGCCAATGGCTACCAGTAAACTAGTGAGGACACAGGTCACACTACACAGCTTCCCAACCCCATGGCCTTCTCTAGAGTTTCCGCTCATTCAATGATTTGAGGAATTTGGCATGTATTCAGGTACATCCTAGTTGCTCATTTCCCTGCATTCATAACATTCCCAGAATGCCAACGTACATACTGTACAGTACCCAGTTAACAGGGCAACCATGGCACCCAGCCTCCCTCTGCCAGCCTCACGCGACAACAGAGCAACAACAGAGAGCGCACGCTGCACACAGACGGACGCGCACGTGCGAATGCACGCACACATACAGACGCTCGCACGCTCGTGCCAGAAAGCTGGCACAATGCACATTGGCCAGGCTGTGTGTGGCGACGGCTGTTAGAAGGGCATTGTTGCTGGCCAGTCTAGCACTGGGCCTAGGACTCCCGGGGACTGGCGGGGGGACTAAGAGAAGGCAGGCCAAACACAGGGGGCCTTGCACTGTGTGTCCCCTGAGCCAGAGTTCTTGACCAACCGTAGGACAGTAGAGGACACACTGGGTGTCCTCTTTGAAAACAAAGGAGAATGTTATCATCCTGTGTTTCGCTTGGACGTCACGTATTACTGGTTCGGATACGATGTCCTGTTCATGTTTTTTTTGTTGTCCGTGTGTCCCGTGAGACAGTGGCCTGGTGAGGCTTGAGAGGGCGCACGTGAATATCGACGGACGGGCCAAGCGACTCCGGGCCCCATGGAAAGGTCATGAGCAGGGGACAAACACTGCAGCTAGAGTAGGCCTCACAGGGATAAACGCTGCAGCAAGACGAGGCCTCACAGGGATAAACGCTGCAGCTAGAGTAGGCCTCACAGGGATAAACGCTGCAGCTAGAGTAGGCCTCACAGGGATAAACGCTGCAGCAAGACGAGGCCTCACAGGGATAAACGCTGCAGCTAGAGGAGGCCTCACAGGGATAAACACTGCAGCTAGAGTAGGCCTCACAGGGATAAACACTGCAGCTAGAGTAGGCCTCACAGGGATAAACGCTGCAGCTAGAGTAGGCCTCACAGGGATAAACACTGCAGCTAGAGTAGGCCTCACAGGGATAAACACTGCAGCTAGAGTAGGCCTCACAGGGATAAACACTGCAGCTAGAGTAGGCCTCACAGGGATAAACGCTGCAGCTAGAGTAGGCCTCACAGGGATAAACGCTGCAGCTAGAGTAGGCCTCACAGGGATAAACACTGCAGCTAGAGTAGGCCTCACAGGGACAAACACTGCAGCTAGAGGAGGCCTCACAGGGATAAACACTGCAGCTAGAGTAGGCCTCACAGGGATAAACACTGCAGCTAGAGTAGGCCTCACAGGGATAAACACTGCAGCTAGAGTAGGGCTCACAGGGATAAACACTGCAGCTAGAGTAGGCCTCACAGGGACAAACACTGCAGCTAGAGGAGGCCTCACAGGGACAAACACTGCAGCTAGAGTAGGCCTCACAGGGATAAACACTGCAGCTAGAGTAGGCCTCACAGGGATAAACACTGCAGCTAGAGTAGGCCTCACAGGGATAAACGCTGCAGCTAGAGTAGGCCTCACAGGGATAAACGCTGCAGCTAGAGTAGGCCTCACAGGGATAAACACTGCAGCTAGAGTAGGCCTCACAGGGATAAACGCTGCAGCTAGAGTAGGCCTCACAGGGATAAACACTGCAGCTAGAGTAGGCCTCACAGGGATAAACATTGCAGCTAGAGTAGGCCTCACAGGGATAAACACTGCAGCTAGAGTAGGCCTCACAGGGATAAACACTGCAGCTAGAGTAGGCCTCACAGGGATAAACACTGCAGCTAGAGTAGGCCTCACAGGGACAAACACTGCAGCTAGAGTAGGCCTCACAGGGATAAACGCTGCAGCTAGAGGAGGCCTCACAGGGATAAACACTGCAGCTAGAGTAGGCCTCACAGGGATAAACGCTGCAGCTAGAGTAGGGCTCACAGGGATAAACGCTGCAGCTAGAGTAGGCCTCACAGGGATAAACACTGCAGCTAGAGTAGGCCTCACAGGGATAAACGCTGCAGCTAGAGTAGGCCTCACAGGGATAAACACTGCAGCTAGAGTAGGCCTCACAGGGATAAACGCTGCAGCTAGAGGAGGCCTCACAGGGATAAACGCTGCAGCTAGAGTAGGCCTCACAGGGACAAACGCTGCAGCTAGAGTAGGGCTCACAGGGATAAACGCTGCAGCTAGAGTAGGCCTCACAGGGATAAACGCTGCAGCTAGAGTAGGCCTCACAGGGATAAACGCTGCAGCTAGAGTAGGCCTCACAGGGATAAACACTGCAGCTAGAGTAGGCCTCACAGGGATAAACGCTGCAGCTAGAGTAGGCCTCACAGGGATAAACACTGCAGCTAGAGTAGGCCTCACAGGGATAAACGCTGCAGCTAGAGTAGGCCTCACAGGGATAAACACTGCAGCTAGAGTAGGCCTCACAGGGATAAACACTGCAGCTAGAGTAGGCCTCACAGGGATAAACGCTGCAGCTAGAGGAGGCCTCACAGGGATAAACGCTGCAGCTAGAGTAGGCCTCACAGGGATAAACGCTGCAGCCAGAGTAGGCCTCACAGGGACAAACGCTGCAGCTAGAGTAGGGCTCACAGGGATAAACACTGCAGCTAGAGTAGGCCTCACAGGGATAAACACTACAGCTAGAGTAGGCCTCACAGGGATAAACACTGCAGCTAGAGTAGGCCTCACAGGGACAAACGCTGCAGCTAGAGTAGGCCTCACAGGGATAAACGCTGCAGCTAGTGTAGGCCTCACAGGGATAAACGGCAATGCAGTATAGAGCTACGTTTTAGTCGTTTAGCAGACGCTCTTATCCAGAGCAACTTACAGTACTGAGTGCAGACATTTTCAATGCTTTTTTTCATACTGGTCCCCCGTGGGAATCAAACCCACAACCCTTCCGTTGCTAACACCATTCGCTACCAGCTGAGCCGCACGGGGACCGAGCCCTCGAACGACATGTCGACCCTACGAAAAGGTCGAAAACGACAGGCTGTTACAGAATAAAGGATAATATAACTGTGTGGAATGAACATTGGACTGTGTTTGTATGTCAGCGTGTTTGTGCGTTGACCCTGCTCCGTTGCAGAGCTTGGCGGACCTAAGACTAGCCTCTCAGTCCAGGCAACATGCATATGGATTTCCTGGTGTCGATGGTTTGTGTCTCCAATAGACGGCACAGGGAGGTTCAAATGGATCGCTCAAATGCTAAGAGATCTCTTGTCTTTGGTTAAACCATGTCAATTTCACCTCGATATGTTTGAGGTGGTGAGTGAAATACGACTTGAATTCGAAACCCAATTGTACAAATATTGATGCAGTCCTACTCCACATACTGGGGGGAAAGCAGTCTCAATGCCTCCATCCTTCATGAGAGCCAGGCTGCCTGGTCAAAACGAATTTGGCAGTTGCATTTGTGTGGAGACAAAGTGAATGCCTCCAGGGTGAAACTGTGCCGCAGCATGGCTCAGGATTAGAACCCAAATGGCCTCTGGTTATACGACTGGAGCCAACCAGGGGTATCAATGACATGGGAGCAGACTAGGTACAACCTGCATATCCAAGCAGGCAAAGTGCAGCAATTCTGGCTGCGATACTGTGGGTGCAGCGTCCATTTTGCTGATGTTGTTACTGGCGTTCTGTAAATTACCATCCATAGGCGGCGGGTGAGTTTCAAGTTTGGGGGGGGGTGAAATTTTCGCCCCTCCCCCCAAAAAATGCACCTTTATAATAAGGTGTACCGCGCATCAACGCATTTGAAGACTTATGTAATGTGATGAGTAGATTCTGTAGTCATAATTTAGGCTAAAAATATAACTCAATCCCTGTTAGGCAACAAGAAAAAGATGCGTGGCTGAGTGCATATAACCCTATAGAGTAGGCCTCGGCTATAGTGTATATCAGATACATTTCTCCTTTCTTGGCTTTCTCTTATAAACACATTTCAAGGTTTTGCATGTTTCTACACTGTACTGCAGTTTATCCCTGTGAGGCCTACTCTACGCTATTACAACTGGAGACACGGGCAAAACCTTTTCGAAATACTACAAATGACATGGTAGCCTGCACTACTCTGCTGACACTGACAAACAGATCAACTAAAAACCCAGATTCGAGTCTTATCATTGGCGCCTTATTTACCGCCATAGCCATTTGCATTCCAAACTATCGTTTCCCGCGATTGTATTTTTTTGGAAATATTGCGATATGACTGGCTGGGCCTATGTACCTTTCGCTTGACTGTCGTAACTCGTTAATCGTATGCTTGGTACTTGCCTCGCACGCTGCCCAAAATGTGCACGCTGTCGTCTTTCCTTCCGACTGTAGGCAATGCGATAGAAAACAATCCACTTTTTTTTTTTCAAAGAAGCTAATGAGCCTCTGTGTCCAAATCATGCATTAGAAGCCTATTTTGAATCCTTAAATGTATTTCTGTATAGACAGTAGTGGGCTAATTAGACAATATAATTTTGGCAATTTAATTAATTTACTTTAGGGAAAGCTTCCCCTAGCCTACTGGACCCGCGGGCTATGGTACCGTACACAATTAAGAGCAGTGCTGTATACTGTACTTGTATCCCAGTGTAGTGTTTTGTGAGATGGGTTCGTGTTCTTGACTGACGTATGGTTTCTCTTTAGAGTGTCAGAACAGGAATATGTGACAGAAAGAAAGACCCACGAGGGACATCAAGACATGAAGAATATCCTACCAGCAAGATAACAACAACAAAAGAGCTTCTTCTCCCAGTCATCTCTTTCACTCCTTCACCCTTTTCGTCGACTTTACTTCTCTCTTTCTCACGCCATGAATCCTCTGCCCGTCTCACTCCATTTTCCTCGCCATCTTCCCCTTTTATTGCCCTCACTCTCTCAATCCTCCTTTCCCCCACTATCCTGTCTGCTAGTTTATTCCCATCCCTCTGCCCTTGCCCTCATTCCTGTCTCGCTCTTGTCATTTTTTCTCTTTCTTACCTCCTTCCTTCCTTCCCTCTTATCTCCATCCCCTCCCCCACATCTCCTCCTCCTCTCTGTCCCTTTCTTCTGTCCCTCTCCCTTAAAGACGTCCGTATGCTTCCCATCCGAAACAGTGTGTGCATAAATTATGACCCCCCCCCCAAAAATTGACTTTTTGTTCTTCGGCAAGATTTCTTTCGGCTGTTCGTGCACACACTTTTTTTTTCCTGAGGCAAGCCGAAGCTCTGTAACCGAAGTCTATGCCCCTTCGTCAGCGATTGGTCAACAGTAGGAATTCTTCAAGGAAGTGTTTGTTGTCATTCAACGAGAGACGTTTTGTTTTCATGCCACTTTTTTGACTTGAGAAATACTGCACCAAAAAGCTTTGATAGATTTTGAGCGACTAATACATCCTCTGCAAAAACATCTACATTAATTACAGATTTCTTGAGTTATCTTAGATTCATTCGGACTATTTTGAGGAAGTGTATACTGGCTTTAATGTGCACGAAAAGCCGAAAAAAACCTTGCCATAGACCAAAACGAACAAAAACGTTGCAAAATGTCTTCATGATATATGCACAGACTGTTTCAGATGCGAGGCATGTGGAAGCCTTTACTCTCCCTCCCATACCCATACCCATCCCTCTCTCACTCTCTTTCGTGCTCTCACTCCATCTCTCTTTTTTTCTCTCCATCAAACCTCCCCAGTGTGGGTAGTCTGAGTTGATCCTAGGCGGCGACAGCTGGAATGGCAGACAGACATGGGAGGGGCAGGGGGGAGCGAGGGGTGAGGGGTGGAGATAAGGGGGTGACTAGGGGATGGCTGGGTGGTTACAAGGGGTGGTGGGGTGGGGGGCTTTGTCAGCAGTGCTGTGATCTGCGGTGAAGTGGAAACGGAGTCCCACAGACTGGCCCTGAGGGGCGGGGGCAGTGACTGTATCAAAGACCTCTATTGGAGTACAAGGATAATAGAGCCCTTCGCACTCTCACATTGGCTCACAGCCATGCCAATCATTCTACCTGGTTGGCTCACAGCCCCGTCTGTCACCTACACTTTTAGCCAGTCCAAAACCCTTGGCTCAGAAATCCCCCTTCCCACCATATAGAAATTCCAACAGAGAAAATCTGGCACCCTATTTCTTGAAGAATGTTTTTCGATCTGGAACTTCAACTGAGGTGGGCAATCGCAGGTAAAATATGCTTCAGTGTTCTGCACTGTTAGACTTGTAGAACCAGCAGGTAGCAGTGTGGGGAGCTGGGAGGGATGCCGGGGAGCAGTGGGCTGTGGGGGGCTGTATAGTGGTGGGGGTGGGGGGGGGGGTTATTCGTTGGAGGCAACAGCTGTTCCACCCTGCAGGCTACACCTGTTCCTCTGTGGAGAGAAAGAGAGAGAGAGAAGGAGTGGGAGGGAGGGAGGGAGGGAGGGAGGGAGGGAGGGAGGGAGGGAGGGAGGGAGGGAGGGGGGGGAGGGAGGGAGGGAGGGAGGGAGGGAGGGAGGGAGAGAGGGAGGGAGGGAGGGAGGGAGGGAGGGAGGGAGGGAGGGAGGGAGGGAGGGAGGGAGGGATAAACTAAGAGAAGGAGAGGGAGAGACTTTTTATTGAATTTTTATTGAACCTTTATTTAACTAGGAAAGTCAATTAACAAATTATTATTTACAATGACGGCCTACCATTAAAATAAAAAATGTAGGCCAAAAAAAAACATCACGACAAAGAGAGACACCACAACACTACATAAAACTGTCCAGTTTGAGTGAATCTTTGCAGTTCGTTCCAGTCACTAGCTGCAGCGAACTGAAAAGAAGAGAGACCCAGGAATGTGTGCTTTGGGGACCTTTAACAGAATGTGACTGGCAGAATGGGTGTCGTATGTGGAGGATGAGGGTTGCAGTAGGTATCAGAACAGAGTTAATGGCAGAGAAAGCTTGTTGGACACTAAGAAAGCTTTGTTGTAGAGCATTTAAGACAATCATCTGCATATAAATGGATGTGAGAGCTTCGCTTCCTGCTGCCTGAGCTACACTATATATACAAAAGTATGTGGACACCTCATCAAATTGGTGGATTCGGCTATGTCAGCCACACCCATTGCTGACAGGTGTATTTCTGCCCTGCTAGAGCTGCCCCGGTACACTGTAAGTGCTGTTATTGTGAAGTGGAAACGTCTAGGAGCAACAACCGCGAAGTGGTAGGCCACACAAGCTCACAGAACAGGACCACCAAGTGATGAAGCACGTAGTGCGTCATCTGTTCTCGGGTTGCAACACTTATTACCAAGTTCCAAACTGCCTCTGGAAGCAACGTCAGCACAATAACTGTTCGTTGGGAGCTTCATGAAATTAGTTTCCATGGCCGAGCAGCCGCACACAGGCCTAAGATAACCATGCACAATGCCAAGAGTCGGCAGGAGGGGTGTAAAGCTCACCGCCATTGGACTCTGGAGCAGTGGACATTTTCTGGAGGGATGAATCATGCTTCACCTCTGGCAGTCAGACGGACGAATCCGGGTTTGGCAGATGCCAGGAGAACTCTACCTGCCCCAATGAATAGTACCAACTGTAAAATTTGGTGGAGCAATAATGGTCTGGGGCTGTTTTTCATGGTTTGGGCTAGGCCGTTAGTTCTAGTGAAGGGAAATCTTAACTCTCTGGGATATGTGGGACAGTAGCGTCCCACCTCGCCAACAGCCAGTGAAAGTGCAGGGCGCCAAATTCAAAACAACAGAAATCTCATAATTAAAATTCCTCATGCATACAAGTATTTTACAACATTTTGAAGATAGAATTCTCGTTGATCCAGCCACAGTGTCGGATTTCAAAAATGCTTTACAGCGAAAGCACCACAAACAATTATGTTAGATCACCACCAAAACACAGGAAAACACAGCCATTTTTCCAGCCAAAGAGAGGAGTCACAAAAAGCACAAATAGAGATAAAATTAATCACTAACCTTTGATGATCTTCATCAGATGACACTCATAGGACTTCATGTTACACAATACATGTATGTTTTGTTCAATAAAGTGCATATTTATGTTACGTTCAGTAGTTCTAAAACATGTGGTGATTGTGCAGAGAGCCACATCTATTTACAGAAATACTCATTATAAATGTTGACGAAAATTCAAGTGTTATACATGGAATTAGAGATATACTTCTCCTTAATGCAACCGCTGTGTCAGATTTCAAAAAAACTTTACGTAAAAAGCAAACCATGCAATAATCTGAGTACAGCGTTCAGACAACAAAGCAGCCAAAAAAGATATCCGCCATATTGGGTAGTCAACATTAGTCAGAAATAGCATTATAAATATTTACTTACCTTTGATGATCTTCATCAGAATGCACTCCCAGGAATCGCAGATCCACAATAAATGTTTGTTTTGTTCGATAATGTCCATCATTTATGTCTAAATAGCTTCTTTTGTTAGGGCGTTTGGTAAACAAATCCAAAAGCTCGTTCAGGTCCAGCCGAACGTCGGACGAAAAGTTCAAATAGTTCCGTTACAGCCCGTAGAAACATGCTAAACTAAGTATAGAATCAATCTTTAGGATGTTTTTATCATAAATCTTCTCCAACCGGAGAATTCATATGTCTATAGAAAAGCAATGGAATGAGAGCTAACTCTCTCGTGACCGCGCCTCAGAGCCTGTGGCACTCTTCCAGACACCTGACTCATTCCTTTCTCATTCGGTCCCACTTCACAGTAAACGCCTGAAACAACATTCTAAAGACTGTTGACATCTAGTGGAAGCCTTAGGAAGTGCAACATAACCAATATCCCACTGTATCTACAATAGGGGCTGAGTTTAAAAACTATAACCCTCAGATTTCCCACTTCCTGTTTGGATTTTTCTCAGGTTTTTGCCTGCCATATGAGTTCTGTTATACTCACAGACATCATTCAAACAGTTTTAGAAACTTCAGAGTGTTTTCTATCCAATACTACTTATAATATGCATATATTAGCATCTGGGATAGAGTAGCAGGCAGTTTACTCTGGGCACCTTATTCATCCAAGCTACTCAATACTGCCCCCCTGTCACCAAGAAGTTAACGGTACAACATACTACATACATACCACATTCTAGACGATTCTGGGATTCCAACTTTGTGGCAAGAAACTTTACTGTTTCAGCACGACAATGCCCCCGTGCACAAAGTGAGGTCATTACAGAAATGGTTTGTCGAGATCAGTGTGGAAGAACTTGACTGGCCTGTACAGAGCCCCGACTTCAACCCCATCAAACAACTTTGGGATGAATTGAAAGAGGAATGCCCTATAAATTGTCAAAGACTCCAGCCGCTGCCTCCCGGGTGGCGCAGTGGTTAAGGGCGCTGTACTGCAGCGCCAGCTATGCCATCAGAGACCAAGGGTTTGCGCTCTGTCGTAACCGTCCGCGACCGGGTCCGTTGGGCGACGCACAATTGGCCTAGCGTCGTCCGGGTTAGGGAAGGCTTGGTCGGTAGGGATGTCCTTGTCTCATCACACACCAGCGACTCCTGTGGTGGGCCGTGCGCAGTGCGCGCTAACCAAGGTTGCCAGGTGCACGGTGCTTCCGGGTTGGATGCGCACTGTGTTAAGAAGCAGTGCGGCTTGGTTGAGTTGTGTATCGGAGGACGCATGACTTCAACCTTCGTTTCTCCCGAGCCCGTACGGGAGTTGTAGCGATGAGACAAGATAGTAGCTACTACAACAATTTTACACTATGAAATTGGGGAGAAAAAAGGGGTAATTTTTTTTTTTAAGTCATAGACTGTTCTCTCTGCTACCGCACGGCAAGCGGTACTGGAGCACCAAGTCTAGATCCAAAAGACTCCATAACAGCTTCTACTGCCAAGCCATAAGACCGCTGACCAGTTAATCAAATGGCTACCAGGACTATTTCCATTGACACCCCCCCCTTCTTTTACGCTGTTGCTACTCAATGTTTATTATCTATGCATAGTCACTTTACCCCCACCTACACTACCGGTCAAAAGTTTCAGATCCCCTACTTTATCTTTGTTTGGACTATTTTCTACATTGTAGAATAATAGTGAAGATGTCAAAACTATGAAATAACACATATGGAATCATGTAGTAAACTAAAAAGTGTTAAACAAATCAAAATCTATTTTGTATCTGAGGTTCTTCAAATAGCCACCCTTTGCCTTGATGACATCTTTAAACACTCTTGGCATTCTCTCAACCAGCTTCATGAGGTAGACACCTGGAATGCATTTCAATTAACAGGAATTTCTTTCCTTCTTAATGTGTTTGAGCCAGTTAGTTGTGTTGTGACAAGCTGGGGGGGGGGGTATATATACAGAAGATAGCCCTATTTAGTAAAAGACAAAGTCCAGGAACAGCTCAAATAAACAAAGAGAAACGACAGTCCATCATTACTATAAGACATGAAGGTCAGTCAATATGGAACACAGTCACAAAAACCATCAAGCGCTAGATGAAACTGGCTCTCATGAGGACCGCCACAGGAATGGAAGACCCAGAGCTACCTCTGCTGCAGAGGATAAGTTCATTAGAGTTACCAGCCTCAGAAATTGCAGCCCAAGTAAATGCTTCACAGAGTTCAAGTAACAGACACATCTCAACATCAACTGTTCAGAGGAGTCGAATTTCTTCATGGTCGAATTTCTGCAAAGAAACCACTACTAAAAGGACACCAATAAGAAGAAGAGAATTGCTTGGGTCAAGAATCACGAGCAGTGGACATCAAACCGGTGGAAATGTGTCCTTTGGTCTGGAGTCGAAATTGGAGATTTTTGGTTCCAACCGCTGTGGCTGAACAGATGATCTCTGCATGTATATTTCTCACCGTAAAGCATGGAGGAGGAGGTATTATGGTGTGGGGGTGGTTTGCTGGTGACACTGTCTGTGATTTATTTAGTATTCAAGGCATACTTGACCAGCATGGCTACCACGGCATTCTACAGCGATACGCCATCCCATCTGGTTTGTGCTTAGTGGGACTATCATTTGTTTTTCAACAGGACAATGACCCAACACACCTCCAGGCTGTGTAAAGGCTATTTTACCAATAAGGAGAGTGATGGAGTGCTGCCTCAGATGACCTAGCCTCCACAATCCCCGACTTCAAACAAATTGAGATGTTTTGGGATAAGTCAGACCGCAGAGTGAAGGACAAGCAGCCTACAAGTGCTCAGCATATGTGGGAATTCCTTCAAGACCTTTGGAAAAGCATTCCAGGTGAAGCTGATTGAGAGAATGCCAAGAACTGTCTTCAAGGCAAAGGGTGGCTATTTGAAGAATATCAAATATATTTTGATTTGTTTAACACTTTTTTGGTTACTACATGATTCCATATGTGTTATTTCATAGTTTTGATGTCTTCACTATTAATCTACAGTGTAGAAAATAGTACAAATAAAGAAAAACCTTGAATGAGAAGGTGTTCTAAAACTTTTAGCCGGTAGTGTACCTGTACAGTACCAGTCAAAAGTTTTGACACACCTACGCATTTAAGGGTTTTTCTTTATTTTTATGATTTTCTATGAGTAGATGTCCACATACTTTTGGTCATGTAGTGTATGTTGGTGATGTAAATTGAGAAGAGTGTGGGGTCTTGGATCGAGCCTAGGGGTACTCCCTTGGTGACAGGCAGTGGCTGAGACAGCAGATGTTCTGACTTTACACACTGCCAGGCCAAAGACCCCTCAGAGACACCAATACTCCTTAGCCAAGCCACAAGAATGGAATGGTCTATCGTATTAAAAGCTTTGCCTAAGTAAATAAAAATAGCAGCACAACATTGCTTAGAATTGAGGGCAATGGTGACATCATCTAGGACCTTTAAGGTTTCAGTGTACATCCATAATCTGAGCGGAAACCAGATTGCATACCAGACGGAATACTATAGACATCAAGAAAGCCAGTCAGTTGATTATTTACACATTTTTCCAACACTTTTGATAAACAGGGCAAGATAGGAATTGGCCTATAACAGTTAGGATCAGCTTGAACTCCCCCTTTAAACAAAGGATGCAACATGGCTGCCTTCCAATTCCTGGGAACCTCCCCAGAGAGGAGAAACCGGGTTAAAAGGTCAGAGATAAGCTTGGCGATGATAGAGGCTGCAACCTTAAAGAAGAAAGGATCTAAACCATCTGACCCAGATGTTTTTTTTGGGGGGGTCAAAGTCTAAGGAGCTCCTTTAGCACCTCAGACTCAGTGACTGCCTGCAGGGAGAAGCTGTGTAGCAGGGCAGGGGAAAAAGAGTGAAATTATGGGAATGATGCAGACAATTCCATGGATAGAAGCCATAATCTATCTGCAATATTAAAGCTGATCTACTATTTGCAAAATAATAAATTAAAAGGAGACATGGCTGACTTAAATAGGAATCCTGACTTAATGAAGTGGTGGTTCAAAGAGCTCAGCCATACGCTCCTTGTCAGTAACAAGGACAGGAAGGGATGGGGACGAAGGTAGAAGTGAACGAAAGGTTGGAGGAAAAGAAAGTGAGGGTAGGGAATGATAGAAAGAGAGTAATGGAGGGATGATGACAGAGTAAGAGGGGGAAGAGGAGCATAGGGGTGTCCAGGTCAGTGAGGCCACTATGCTTGTTGCTAACTGGGTTGTCAACTCTGCCTAGTTCTCCCAGGGTCATCTCTCTGTCTCAGTCTCAGCTCCTTAGCTTCCTGTCTGACAGAGCACGACCTCTGCCCTGGTTACCATAACAACTGAGGTTGATGACACTGCACATTAAAGTTACTCCACACTAAAGTCAAGTAGACTAACTGGTTAAGCTGTGTAGCACTCACAACTGTCAATCCCATTTAATAGTTACTCATACAGTTGAAGTTGGAAGTTTACTTTAGCCAAATACATTTAAACTCAGTTTTTCACAATTCCTGACATTTAATCCTAGTAAAACGTCTCTGTTTTAGGTCAGATAGGATCACCACTTTATTTTAAGAATGTGAAATGTCAGAATAATAGTAGAGAGAATGATTTATTTCAGCTTTTATTTTCTTTCATCACATTCCCAGTGGGTCAGAAGTTTACATACACTCAACATACACATACACTGTTTGGTAGAATTGCCTTTAAATAGTTTAACTTAGGTCAAACATTTAGGGTAGCCTTCCACAAGCTTCCCACAATAAGTTGGGTGAATTTGTGGCCCATTCGTCCTGACAGAGCTGGTGTAACTGAGTCAGGTTTGTAGGCCCCCTTGCTCGCACACGCTTTTTCAGTTCTGCACACAAATTGTCTATGGGATTGAGGTCAGGGCTTTGTGATGGCCACTCCAATACCTTGACTTAGTTGTCCTTAAGCCATTTTGCCACAACTTTGGAAGTATGCTTGTGGTCATTGTCCATTTGGAAGACCCATTTGCGACATCTGACTGATGTCTTGAGATGTTGCTTCAATAAATCCACATAATTTTCCTCCCTCATGATGCCATCTATTTTGTGAAGTCCACCAGTCCTTCCTGCAGCAAAGCACCCCCACACCATGATGCTGCCACCCCTGTGCTTCACGATTGGGATGGTGTTCTTTGGCTTGCAAGCCTCCCCCTTTTTCCTCCAAACGGTCAGATGGTCATTATGGCCAAACAGTTCTATTTTTGTTTCATCAGACCAGAGGACATTTCTCCAAAAAGTACAATCTTTGTCCCCATTTTCAGTTGCAAACCGTAGTCTGAATTTTTTTATGGCGGTTTTGGAGCAGTGGCTTCTTCCTTCCGTCGATATAGGACTCGTCTTAGTTTGGATATAGATACTTTTGTACCTGTTACCTCCAGCATCTTCACAAGGTCCTTTGCTGTTGTTCTGGGATTGATTTGCACTTTTCGCACCAAAGTATGTTCATCTCTAGGAGACAGAACACGTCTCCTTTCTGAGCAGTATGACGGATGTGTGGTCCCATGGTGTTTATACTTGCGTACTATTGTTTGTACAGATGAACGTGGTTCCTTCAGGCATTTGGAAGTTGCTCCCGAGGATGAACCAGACTTGTTGAGGTCTACATTTTTTTTCTGAGGTCTTGGCTGATATCTTTTGATTTGACCATGATGTCAAGCAAAGAGGCACTGAGTTTGAAGGTAGGCCTTGAAATACATCCACAGCTACACCTCCAATTGACTCAAATGATGTCAATTAGCCTATCAGAAGCTTCTAAAGCCATGACATCAATTTCTGGAATTTTCCAAGCTGTTTAAAGGCACAGTCAACTTAGTGTATGTAAACTTCTGACCCAGTGGAATTGTGATACAGTGAATTATAAGTGAAATAATCTGTCTGTAAATAATTGTTGGAAAAATGACTTGTGTCATGCACAAAGTAGATGTCCTAACCGACCTGCCAAAACAATAGTTTGTTAACAAGTAATTTGTGGAGTGGTTGAAAAACGAGTTTTAATGACTCCAACCTAAGTGTATGCAAACTTTCGACTTCAACTGTATATAAATGTAATATAACAGACACAAGTACACAGATCACAGCACCTGTACATAGCTCATCTGTAAATAGCCCATCCAATCTACCTCATCCCCATACTGTATTTATTTATTTATCTTGCTCCTTTGCACCCCAGTATCTCTACTTGCACATTCATCTTCTGCACACCCTACCATTCCAGTGTTTAATTGCTATATTGTAATTATGTCACGCCCTGACCATAGTTTACTTTGTATTTTCTATGTTTTGATTGGTCAGGGTGTGATCTGAGTGGGTATTCTATGTTTCATGTCTTGTTTGTCTATTTCTATGTTCAGCCTGATATGGTTCTCAGTCAGAGGCAGGTGTTCGTCATTGTCTCTGATTGGGAACCATATTTAGGTAGCCTGGGTTTCACTGTGTGTTTGTGGGTGATTGTTCCTGTCCTTAGTGTTAGTTTGCACCAGTGTAGGCTGTTTCGGTTTTCATTACGTTTATTATTTTGCACTGTTTGTATTTAGATTCATGTTGCTATAGTCAATAAACATGGATCGTAATCTACACGCCGCATTTTGGTCCGACTCTCCTTCTCATCAAGAAAACTGTGACAGAATCACCCACCACAAAAGGACCAAGCAGCGTGTCAACAGGCAGGAGCAGCGCAATAAGGATTTCTGGACATGGGAGGAAATCCTCGACGGGAGAGGACCCTGGGCTAAACCAGGGGAGTGTAGCCGCCCAAAGGTGCAGCGGGAGAAGAAACAACAGGAGCAGCCCAAAGAGGAGTGCAGTATGGAGTATACGACTTGGGAGGAGATCGACAGGTGGGCGGCCGACCCAGGGAGAGTGCCGGAGCCCGCCTGGGATTCGATGGAGCAGTGCGCGGAAGGATATAGGAGAATGGAGTTTGCGAAGCAAGCAAGGCGGCGCGGACGGAGGCCCCATAGTCAGCCCCAAAAATTTCTTGGGGGGGGGCTCAGGGAGAGTGTGGCAGAGTCAGGAGCCAGACCTGAGCCAACTCTCCCTGTTTATCGTGAGGAGCCAAGGAGGAGAGCAGAACCAGAGCCGGTGTTGGAGGTGAGTGAAACAGAGACTGTGAAGGAGTTAATGGGGAAATTGGAGGAGAGAGAAATGAGGGAGTTGCTGTGTTGGTGCATTTTGCATAGAATTCGCCTGACGGAACGTGTCAGGGATTTGATGGCACCTGGGTTAGCGCTCCATACTCGTCCTGAGGTCCGTTTTAGTCGGCTGGTGAAGTTGGTTCCAGTCTCACGCATCAGGCCTCCTGTGCCCATCCCTAGCCTTGCACGTCCTGTGCCAGCACTATGCATCAGGCCTACAGTGCGCCTCGCCTGTTCAGCGCAGCCAGAGCCTCTCTCATCTCATGCGCTGCCGGAGTCTCCCGCCTGTTCAGCGCAGCCAGAGCCTCTCTTCTCTACTGCGCTATCGGAGTCTCCCGACTGTTCAGCGCAGCCAGAACCTTTCTACTCTCCTGCGCTGCCGGAGTCTCCCGCCTGTTCAGCGCAGCCAGAGCCTTTCTGCTCTCCTGCGCTGCCGGAATCTCCCGCCTGTTCAGCGCAGCCGGAGCCTCTCTCCTCTCCTGCGCTGTCGGAGTCTCCCGCCTGTTCAGCGCAGCCAGAACTGCCAGTCTGCATGAAGCAGCCCGAGCTGCCAGTCTGCAAGGAGCTGCCAGTCTGCAAGGAGCTGCCAGTCTGCAAGGAGCTGTCAGTCTGCATGGAGCAGCCTGAGCTGTCAGTCTGCATGGAGCAGCCTGAGCTGTCAGTCTGCATGGAGCAGCCTGAGCTGTCAGTCTGCATGGAGCAGCCTGAGCTGTCCGTCTGCATGGAGCAGCCTGAGCTGTCAGTTTGCAAGGAGCAGCCAGAACTCTCAGTCTACATGAAGCAGCCAGAGCTGCCAGTCTGCAAGGAGCTGCCAGTCTGCAAGGAGCTGCCAGTCTGCAAGGAGCTGCCAGTCTGCAAGGAGCTGCCAGCCTGCAAGGAGCTGCCAGCCTGCAAGGAGCTGCCAGTTTGCAAGGAGCCGCCAGAGCTGCCTGTCTGCAGGATGCCGCTAAAGCTGCCAGCCTGCAAGGAGCTGCCAGCCTGCAAGGAGCTGCCAGTCTGCAAGGAGCTGCCAGTCTGCAAGGAGCTGCCAGCCTGCAAGGAGCTGTCAGTCTGCATGGAGCAGCCTGAGCTGTCAGTCTGCATGGAGCAGCCTGAGCTGTCCGTCTGCATGAAGCAGCCCGAGCTGTCAGTTTGCAAGGAGCAGCCAGAGCTGTCAGTCTACATGAAGCAGCCAGAGCTGCCAGTCTGCAAGGAGCTGCCAGTCTGCAAGGAGCTGCCAGCCTGCAAGGAGCTGCCAGCCTGCAAGGAGCTGTCAGTCTGCATGGAGCTGCCAGTCTCCAAGGAGCCGCCAGAGCTGCCTGTCTGCAGGATGCCGCAAAAGCTGCCAGTCTGCAAGGAGCCGCCAGAGCTGCCAGTCTGCAAGGAGCTGCCAGAGCTGCCAGTTAGCATGGAGCAGCCAGGGCCGCCAGTCAGCATTGAGCAGCCAGTCAGCATGGAGCAGCTGGAGCTGCCAGTCGGCATGGAGCTGCCAGTCAGTATGGAGCAGCCAGAGCCGCCAGTCAGCATGGAGCAGCCAGTCAGCATGGAGCAGCCAGAGCTGCCAGTCAGCATTGAGCAGCCAGTCAGCATGGAGCAGCCAGATCTGCCGGTCGACCAGACTCTCCCAGATCTGCCGGTCGACCAGACTCTCCCAGATCTGCCGGTCGACCAGACTCTCCCAGATCTGCCGGTCGACCAGACTCTCCCAGATCTGCCGGTCGACCAGACTCTCCCAGATCTGCCGGTCGACCAGACTCTCCCAGATCTGCCGGTCGACCAGACTCTTCCAGAGCTGCCGGTCGACCAGACTCTCCCAGATCTGCCGGTCGACCAGACTCTCCCAGATCTGCCGGTCGACCAGACTCTCCCAGATCTGCCGGTCGACCAGACTCTCCCAGATCTGCCGGTCGACCAGACTCTCCCAGATCTGCCGGTCGACCAGACTCTCCCAGATCTGCCGGTCGACCAGACTCTCCCAGATCTGCCGGTCGACCAGACTCTCCCAGATCTGCCGGTCGACCAGACTCTTCCAGAGCTGCCGGTCGACCAGACTCTTCCAGATCTGCCATTCGACCAGACTCTTCCAGATCTGCCCGTCGACCAGACTCTTCCAGATCTGCCAGTCGTCCAGACTCTTCCAGATCTGCCAGTCGTCCAGACTCTTCCAGATCTGCCAGTCGTCCAGACTCTTCCAGATCTGCCAGTCGTCCAGACTCTTCCAGATCTGCCAGTCGTCCAGACTCTTCCAGATCTGCCAGTCGTCCAGACTCTTCCAGATCTGCCAGTCGTCCAGACTCTTCCAGATCTGCCAGTCGACCAGACTCTTCCAGATCTGCCAGTCGACCAGACTCTTCCAGATCTGCCAGTCGACCAGACTCTTCCAGATCTGCCAGTCGACCAGACTCTTCCAGATCTGCCAGTCGACCAGACTCTTCCAGATCTGCCAGTCGACCAGACTCTTCCAGATCTGCCAGTCGACCAGACTCTTCCAGATCTGCCAGTCGACCAGACTCTTCCAGATCTGCCAGTCGACCAGACTCTTCCAGATCTGCCAGTCGTCCAGACTCTTCCAGATCCGCCAGTCGACCAGATTCTCCCAGATCCGCCAGTCGACCAGATTCTCCCAGATCCGCCAGTCGACCAGATTCTCCCAGATCCGCCAGTCGACCAGGATCTGCTGAAACCGCCAGCCAGCCAGGTTCTGGTAGTTTCTACTACCTGCCTGGGCTTCTTCTCAGTGCTGGGCTTCTTCTCAGTGCTGAGCTACCCATCTGTCCCGAGTTACCTCTGTCCCGAGCTGTCCCTCTGTCCCATGTTATCATTGTGGTGGGTAACCTATTTAGGGACGTTTAGGAGGGGGATTAAAACTGTCATGGAGTGTGGTCCACGTCCAGTGCCAGAGCCGCCACCGCGGACAGATGCCCACCCAGACCCTCCCCTATAGGTTCAGGTTTTGCGGCCGGAGTCCGCACCTTGGGGGGGGGGGTACTGTCACGCCCTGACCATAGTTTACTTTGTATTTTCTATGTTTTGATTGGTCAGGGTGTGATCTGAGTGGGTATTCTATGTTTCATGTCTTGTTTGTCTATTTCTATGTTCAGCCTGATATGGTTCTCAGTCAGAGGCAGGTGTTCGTCATTGTCTCTGATTGGGAACCATATTTAGGTAGCCTGGGTTTCACTGTGTGTTTGTGGGTGATTGTTCCTGTCCTTAGTGTTAGTTTGCACCAGTGTAGGCTGTTTCGGTTTTCATTACGTTTATTATTTTGCACTGTTTGTATTTAGATTCATGTTGCTATAGTCAATAAACATGGATCGTAATCTACACGCCGCATTTTGGTCCGACTCTCCTTCTCATCAAGAAAACCGTGACAAATTACTTCGCCACCATGGCCTATTTATTGCCTTACCTCTCTTATCCTACCTCATATGCACATGCTGTATATAGACTATTCTACTGTATTATTGATTGTATCTTTGTTTATTCAATGTGTAACTGTTGTTGTACGTGTCAAACTGCTTTGCTTTATCTTGGCCAGGTCGCAGTTGCAAATGAGAGCTTGTTCTCAAATAGCCCACCAGGTTAAATAAAGGTGAAATAAATATAAAATAAAAAACACTGCTACATAATAATAGTACAGCCTTAAACGTTTGGACTTTTCTCAAACTCCCTTCCACCTCCAGTGTGTATCAGCCACCTGTACTTAACATAACCTGTTGTCATGACTAACCTTAACAAAGCACTCTCTCCGTTTTGGTAAACAGCTGACGGGGCTGGAGGGACGGGGCTGGAGAAATGTAACCACTCTCAAATTCATAGACAGAGCTATGGATGCAAAGAATGACCCTCCATGTAGAAATGGCAGATGGCCCCCTTTAAAGGCTGATCACTAAGGTTAAGTCTCCACGGTTAGCCTTTATCAGGCCTCTGTGTAAAGATTGACTCACAGCATTCCTCTGCTCTCCGATGAGGGTCAGGGTCCAGTGGCTGGGGATGGGGGGTGGAGGGAAGGAGGGATCAAGGGAAAGAACAAAGGGGTGGTTCAGGTCTGGGCTGTGGCGGAGGAAGGTAATGGGCACTAGAAAAATGTTGATGGCACTTAGTCTTTTTCTGGGTGCCAGTAACTGATGTCGACATTATTGCCATGCAGGACGTGAATACTTTACCACTTAGTGAATAATATGTATGAACAGGAACAGCGCTGTGTTGTTTTTCAAGTTTCACTACAGTAGAAGTGTAAATACTTCAGTATTTGTATAAGCTGTTAGTATGCTTACGCTGTGAAGAGTTGTGCTGGAGCGGAAGACATGGGGACAACATGAGAGCTAGTGGAGAGCAGGTGCCTCTGCTTTGATCACAGATATCTGTAAACATGATCTCTCTCTCTCTCTCTCTCTCTCTCTCTCTCTCTCTCTCTCTCTCTCTCTCTCTCTCTCTCTCTCTCTCTGTCTCTGTCTCTGTCTCTGTCTCTGTCTCTGTCTCTGTCTCTGTCTCTCTCTCTCTCTCAAGCTCCACTGAGATACACAGACACAAACACTAGCACGCCCCACCTGTGTGCACACTGTGACGTACAGCGCACATACTGTAGTCAGACACCAAAAGCAATGCTGTGTTAAGTCAAACACACACATTTATGGACTCTGACAGACACAGACACACCCTCAGTTTCACATGCAAACAGACACATTCGTGCCTCGCTCCCTCTCGCTCTCTCCCTCTCCCTCTCCCTCTCCCTCTCTCTCCCTCTCCCTCTCCCTCTCCCTCTCGCTCTCTCTCTCTCTCTCTCTCTCTCTCTTTCTCTCTCTCTCTCTCTCTCTCTCTCTCACTCACTCACTCACTCATTCACTCTCTTTCTCTCTCTCTTTCTCTCTTACTCTCTCTCCATCTTTCATAGGCACACACACACACGCACACGCACGCACACACACACGCACGCACGCAAGCACACACGCACGCACACACACACACACACACATACACACACACGCACACGCACACACACGCACACACAAACACACAAGGCCCATCCAGCAATGGGAAGACAACTGTCCCTCACAGGGAGAGAGACAGTTGGTATTGAAATAGAAAAAGAGAGCTGGGGGATGACAATGGCTTATTATCAATGTCAGCAGCCATCCCCTATTCCCTGTCCCTCAGATGAGACTTGGGTGGAAGCTACACACACACACACGCATGTGAAACATAACAAGCACATGAAGAACACATGCACACACATACACTCGCACAAACGCACAAACACCAATGTGCATGTTGACCGACAGACAGGCAATATTGCCTAAGTGCTCTTGTGACATATACAGTATGTCATCATGCCATTGAACCCAGAACATTGTTGATTGACCTGAAATAAAATGTGAGAATGGTATTTGATGAAGAGTGGAGCCATCGGGAGATTAACAAAAGCACAATATATAGTCATGCCTTGAACAGTTGAAGACTCAATATAGACTGTATGTACTGTACTTGACATGACCTTTTAGTTGTGTGTGTTTGGACATTAGCTGCCTGTCAGCACAATAATGAATCTTAGAGGCACACCTGTGTCACGTGAGCCAGGTCTCTCTCTCTCTCTCTCTCTCTCTGTGTGTGTGTGTGTGTGTGTGTGTGTGTGTGTGTGTGTGTGTGTGTGTGTGTGTGTGTGTGTGTGTGTGTGTGTGTGTGCGTCTAAACAAAGACTTCGCTGTGTGCTGTGCCTCTCTCCGCCTCCCTTTGCATACGCCTGTAGATAAGCAAGTGCAAACCCCCTCCTCCCTCCCTCCCTCCCTCCCTCCCAGCACTGTGGACAGTGTACACTCCAGATATTTCCATAGCCAGCCCTCACGCGGAAATGGAGGAGGAAGTGCAGGGAGAAGAGAGGACAGGAGATTGTTGATAGGCCAACGCTGGGAGTCCAACAGGGGGAAAAGCGACTCACCCAAGTCACCTAGAGACTTTGGAATGATTGCTTCGTTGTGTGGAAATTCTCAAAACGGAGGTGCTGGGTATAGTGCATAACGTCGGTGAGGCAGAGACCTGAACACTGATGTGACCATACCTTTAGCCAATAGTGCTATATATTGAGTGTAGACCTGAGGAAAATACAGGTTGATGACAGATATGGCCTACAGCCTATTAGAGGAATATGGCCAGGTGACTAGGGTCAGATACTGGCTAATAATCCCCAGGTTGCACTGCCCTTGAACCACACACTTAACCTGAATTGCTTTTGTCAATAACCACACCTTCTATCTATGTATGTGATGGTAGGGTGTGCTGTTTAAAGTGCTTTGGATAAGGGCCTCTGCTGAAGGACAGGTTGTAGTACAGCTCGTGGTCTGCATGACGTACACTGTACCTTTACTCCTCCAATCAAACTCGACCCATCTCTCTCTTTCTGTTCCTCTCTCCCGTCTCTCCATCGCTCTTTCCCCCTCACCCCTTCCCCCTCGCTCTTCTCTCCTCGCCACCTTCCTCCCTCTTTCTCTTCAGTCTTGATCCTGGAGCCCATTGAGAGGGAGGATCTGGGTGGCAGGACCCTGAAGATCACAGATTTTGGCCTGGCACGGGAGTGGCACCAGACCACCAAGATGAGCGCGGCGGGCACCTACGCCTGGATGGCCCCCGAGGTCATCAAACTCTCCCTGTTCTCCAAGAGCAGCGACGTCTGGAGGTACAACACTCATGTAAACTGTACCGTTTGTTGTTACTGTGGGACATGTCGTACACACAGCACGGTGCACGTGCAACACCCACAGTCAGTGGCTAGTGTCCTTGTTCTTTCAATAATTCAACTATTCATACCCTCAGGGAAATTTACTTCCTCAATATATAAACTCAGCAAAAAAAAAGAAAAAGAAACGTTCTCTCACTGTCAACTGCGTCTATTTTCCGCAAACTTAACATGTGTAAATATTTCCATGAACATAACAAGATTCAACAACCGAGACATAAAAACTGAACGAGTTCCACAGACATGTGACTAACAGAAATGGAATAATGTGTCCCTGAACAAATGGGGGGTCAAAATCAAAAGTAACAGTCCGTATCTGGTGTGGCCACCAGCTGTATTAAGTACTGCAGTGCATCTCCTCCTCATGGACTGCACCAGATTTGCCAGTTCTTACTGTGCGATGTTACCCCACTCTTCCACCAAGGCACCTGCGGACATATCTTGTGGGGAATGGCCCTAGCCTTCACCCTCCGATCCAACACCTCTGGTGAGACAAAACCGCGACTTGTCATTGAAGAGCACTTTTTGCCAGTCCTGTCTGGTCCAGCGACGGTGGGTTTGTGCCCATTGTTGCCTGTGATGTCTGGTGAGGACCTGCCTTACACCAGGCCTACAAGCGCTCATTTCAGCCTCTCTCAGCCTATTGAGGACAGTCTGAGCACTGATGGAGGGATTGTGCGTTCCTGGTGTAACTCAGGCAGTTGTTGTTGTCATCCTGTACCTGTCCCGCAGGTGTGATGTTCGGCTGTACCGATCCTGTGCAGGTGTTGTTACATGTGGTCTGCCACTGCGAGGACGATCAGCTGTCTGTCCTGTCTCCCTGTAGCACTGTCTTAGGCGTCTCACAGTACGGACATTGCAATTTATTGCCCTGGCCACATCTGCAGTCCTCATGCCTCCTTGCAGCATATGTTAGTGTCTTAACGACCTTTCCACAGGTGCATGTTTATTAATTGTTTATGGTTCATTGAACAAGCATGGGGAAACAGAGTTCAAACCCTTTACAATGAAGATCTGTGAAGTTATTTGGATTTTTACAAATTATCTTGGAAAGAGGGTCCTGAAAAAGGGATGTTTCTTTTTTTGCTGAGTTTAGTAGGTAACATAAAGTTTGTGTTAAGTTAATATATTAATAGCCTGTACAATCATGACCAGTGCCAGTGATTTGAAGCTGTACCCCCCCTCTCAGTTTCGGGGTGCTGCTATGGGAGCTGCTAACAGGAGAGGTTCCGTACCGTGAGATAGATGCGCTGGCCGTGGCGTACGGAGTGGCCATGAACAAACTGACCCTGCCCGTCCCCTCCACCTGCCCCGAGCCCTTCGCACTCCTGCTGGCTGGTAAGAACCAAGATGGCTTCCTGTCAGCCCAATTTCACCTATTGATTAGAACCAAGATGGCTTCCTGTCAGCCTGTCAGTCTATTATTGTTGGTGGTCAGAGTGAGACTACTGTAGGTTCCCCTCCCAGTCAGCCAACTGGCGATTTCGTAGGCTCTTGCTCCACTTCTCTCTCCACTATTCCTAAAGCTCTTTCTCGCTTCATCCCTCTCTCCCTCTCCTTTGTCTTATCCCCGTTCATCCTTTAATCTCTCCTTTGTCACCCCTCTACCGTGTCCGCTCTCTGTTTTTACTGCTCTCTCTCCCCTCTTTCATCTCCTCTCTCTTTTACTTCAGCCCATCCTTGGACTTGAAATATCATCTGTCTGTCTATAAACAATGGTTTGGGATCTGAGGGCAATTGGTGCTACATAGCAATGGGGTCTGTTCAGTGGTGTAGGTGGTGGGGAGACGTGTACATCTAGAAGACAACCACTGTACTTGGTTATTTTGAGAATTTACACTACCGTTCAAAAGTTTGGGGCCACTTAGAAATGTTCTTGTTTTTTGAAAGAGAAGCACATTTTCTGTCCATTAAAATGACTTCAAATTGATCATAAATACAGTGTGGACATTGTTAATGTTGTAAATGACTGTTGTAGCTGGAAACGGCTGCTTTTTAATGGAATATCTACATACAGAGGCCCATTATCAGCAACCATCACGCCTGTGTTCCAATGGCACGTTCTGTTAGCTAATCCAAGTTATTCATTTTAAAAGGCTCATTGATCATTAGAAAACCCTTATGCAATTATGTTAGCACAGCTGAAAACTGGCCTTCTTTAGACTAGTTGAGTATCTGGAGCATCAGCATTTGTGGGTTCGATTACAGGCTCAAAATGGCCAGAAACAAAAACCTTTCTACTGACACTCGTCAGTTTATTCTTGTTCTGAGAAATGAAGGCTATTCCATGCAAGAAATTGCCAAGAAACTGAAGATCTCGGAACAACGCTGTGTACTACTCCCTACACAGAACAGCGCAAACTGGCTCTAACCAGAGTAGAAAGAGGAGGGGGAGGCCGCGGTGCACAATTGAGCAAGAGGACAGGTTCATTAGAGTGTTTAGTTTGAGAAACAGACGCCTCACAAGTCCTCAACTAGCAGCTTCATTTGTCCTCTTGCTCAGTTGTGCACCGGGGCCTCCCACTCCTCCTTCTATTCTGGTTAGAGCGTGTTAGCGCTGTTCTGTGAAGGGGTAGTACACAGCTCGGTACGAGATCTTCAGTTTCTTGGCAATTTCTCACATGGAATACCCTTCATTTCTCAGAACAAGAATAGACTGATGAGTTTCAGAAGAAAATTATTTGTTTCTGGCCATTTTGAGCCTGTAATCGAACCCACAAATGCTGATGCTCCAGATACTCAACTAGTCTAAAGAAGGCCAGCTTTATTGTCTCTTTAATCATCACAACAGTTTTCAGCTGTGCTAACATAATTGCAAAAGGGTTTTCTAATGATCAATTAGCCTTTTAAAATTATAAACTTGGATTAGCTAACACAACGTGCCACTGGAACACAGGAGTGATGGTTGCTGATAATGGGCCTCTGTACACCTATGTAGATAATCCATAAAATTTCTGCCGTTTTTAGCCACAATAGTAAATTACAACATTAGCAATGTCTGTACTGTATTTCTGATCAATTTGATGTTATTTTAATGGACAGAATATTTGCTTTTCTTTCAAAAACAAGGACATTTCTAAGTGACCCCAAAACTTTTGAACGGTAGTGTACATTTAAGCCATATTGACTCCTCTCCCCATCCCCAGAGTGCTGGAGCCCTAACCCCCACAGTCGCCCGTCCTTCACTAGTATCCTCATGCGGCTGCTGGCCATCGAACAGTCGGCCATGTTTCAGATGCCCCTGGAGTCCTTCCACTCTCTGCAGGAGGACTGGAGGCTGGAGATCCAGCAGATGTTTGACGAGCTCAGGGCCAAGGAGAAGGTGAGAAGAGCCCCCACGGTCACGTGGGTATGTTGTCAACATCCCCCACAAAGTGCAAGTGGGAAAGTGCCGTTGCCTTGGCAACGTGAATGATCCTCGACAGGGTGTTATGTTGTTGTAACACCACATCTACATTTTGTTTTATATTCCCCTCTCCTCTCCTGTAGGAGTTGCGTTCCTGGGAGGAGGCGTTGGCTCGTGCGGCCGAGGAGCAGAGGGAGCAGGAGGAGCAGCTGAGGAGGAGAGAGCAGGAGCTGGCTGAGAGAGAGATCGATATCGTGGAGCGTGAACTCAACATCATCATCCACCAGATGTACCAGGAGAAGCCCAGGGTCAAGAAGCGCAAGGGCCACTTCAAGAAGAGCAGACTGCTCAAGCTGGGCAGAGATAGCAACAGCATCAGTCTGCCCTCTGGTGTGTGATGGAGGGTATTGCACCCAAGCACTTATCCTATTACTTGAATAGGGCATCATTCTTTTTTCTTTCTATCCTTATTAGGATTGCAAAATTACAGTAACTTTCCCAAAATCCACAGCTTTTTAAGAAAGACCGGTTGGAGGGTTCACGGATTCCGGGAATCTTCCAACCAGGATTTCTGTGAAACCAAGCAATTTGGTGGAAAGTTACCGGAATTCTTGCTGCCAATCATTTGACTGTAATCCCTCCCTGTTGTGTATGTACACAGGTTTTGAGCATAAGATCACAGTGCAGGCGTCTCCGAGCGTGGATAAGAGGAAGCCCCAGGGCAATGAGAGCACCACACCTCCAGCCAGCCCAGGGGTCATACCCCGCCTCAGGGCCATACGACGTGAGTTGATCTGCGGGGGAGACAGGGACAGGGGTTGAGGGGGACTGGAGGACCGAGGACACACCAAAAAGTTAACACCGGTTATTCAATTGTGGGGGATGGCATTGTCTCAATATAATTCAAACCAATGTTGTGGATTCCCTCCCTAGATCTGGTATTCAAGTGGATAGAACTGCATTTTGTTATGCTCACGGCACAACGGGAGTTTGTTGATGATGTGTGGTGTTGTAATGACAATAACTGTGTTATTGAGCCCCTCAGTGACGCCCAGCGATGGCAGTAAAACGTGGGGCCGCAGTGCCGTGTGTAAGAAGGAGGACCTGGCAGCTAGCAAAAAGAAGGGACGCACCTGGGGCCCCAGCTCCACCCTCCAGAGAGAGAGACTGGGCGGAGAGGACAGGTAACAGTCATGGTCCAAAAACAGCCCCTTGATAGCCCCATTCCCTTACCTGCCTGCTACCCTTTCAGATTTGTTTCATTTGCACGTCAGAATCATCTCTGAACATTATTCTGGTTAGTGTTTGGTGTATGGTACCAGTTAATACTATTGACCCAATCTTCTTCGTCTTGCAGGTTGAAGTCGCTGGGCGACGGATGCAAGGTGTGGTCCTCTAGTGCCCCGAATCTGGGCAAGTCTCCCAAACATGCCCCCATGACCGCCGGCTTCTCTAGCCTCAATGAAATGGGTGGGTCTCTTCATGTATCACCATTTCTGCAACAGAAAAGAGGTTGCGAAACATACCGTGGATACAAAATCTGTCGGATTCGTGACTGATTGAAATGCTTTGTTCTCCTTCTCACTCTCTCTCTCTCTCTCTCTCTCTCTCTCTCTCTCTCTCTCTCTCTTTCTCTATCTTTCTGTCTCTCTCTCTTTCTCTATCTTTCTGTCTCTCTCGCCTTCTCTATCTTTCTGTCTCTCTCTCTTTCTCTATCTTTCTTTCTGTCTCTCTCTCTTTCTCTATCTTTCTGTCTCTCTCTCTTTCTCTATCTTTCTGTCTCTCTCTCTCTCTCTCTCTCTGACAGAGGAGCACTGTGAGCTGGAGGAGTCGCCCGGGTCTCTGATGCCCCCAGAGCCCAGCAGTAACGGGTCTGTGGAGGAGGGAGGCCCCTCGTTGGGCGGGGCAGGGCCCGGGATGGGGAGCGGGGTGGGTTACCAGGACTCTGTGCGGCGCTGCAGCCAGAGGAAGAAGAGTGACCTGCTGCTGCTTGGCTGTGCCTCCCTACTGGCCTCTGTAGGTCTGGGGCTGGACCTGCTACAGCTGGGGAGACTACAGGTACTGTAGGGAGGGAAATGGGTCTGTAACACACCCAGAAGGACAAAATGACCCAAACCATGGGAAGAGATCCTGAATCCTGCCACCTGCTGTAGAGATGATCTTTATACACTGAATAAGGGTTTACACTCGACACCAGGAAGTTTACAAGTTCTAGTGTGTGTCAGTTGGCAAGATGCAACCGTAGATTGTAAGGTAGATGCCAGTAAGAACTGACCAGTCTCCATGTGTGTGTGTGTCTAGGTCCAACAGGACGAGCAGGACCTTAGAGAGGAGCAGCGCAAGAAAAAGGACAGCATTTTCCAGCGAACGGGTCGCTTCCGTCGCAGCACCTCTCCCCCGAGCCGCGCCCTGTCCCTCTCGCTGTCCCGCCGCCGCGACTCTACTCTCCCCTGCACGGACCCCTCTCCCTCCGTCACCCTCCTCTCCCTCTCCTCCCTCTCAGACTGCAACTCCACCAAATCCCTCCTTCCCTCGGACCTTGAGGACTTGGCGTTGACCCCCGGAGTGGGCGTCTCCCTCCCTGCGGCGCCTCCCGTCCCCTCCGTTAACCCCCTCCTGGATCTGAGGGCAGAGAGCTTCAAGAGGGAGCCCAACCAGTCCCTCACGCCCACCCACGTGTCTGCAACCATGAACAGGGGGCACAGACGCACCCCCTCTGACGGGGCGATACGCCCCCGCGCCCAAACCCTAGGGCACCGCAGGACCCCCTCGGACGGCAGCATGCCCATGCCGCCCCCGCCAGGGCCACCCACCCTCCCCCTACATGCAGGTGAGTGTGTTGGGAAAGCATGATGTCACTAGGAGCTTTAATTGAATTGAATTGAAGAAAAGGAAGCAATACACTGTGTACAAAACATTAGGAACACCTGCTCTTTCCATGACAGAGACTGACCAGGGGAACCCAGGCGAAAGCTATGATCCCTTATGGATGTCACTTGTTAAATCCACTTCAATCAGTGTAGAGGAAGGGGAGGAGACAGGTTAAAGAAGGATTTGTAAGCCTTGGTACAATTGAGACATGGATTGTGTATATGTGCCATTGAGAGGGTGAATGGGCAAGACAAAAGATTTAAGTGCCTTGAACGGGGTATGGTAGTAGGTGCCAGGCGCACCGGTGTATCAAGAATGGTCCACCCTCCCAAAGGACATCCAGCCAACATGACCCAACTGGGGGGAAGGGGGTTACAATTAAACCTAAAATAAGACATGGCCTGTCATGGCCCATCCCTGTTAACCAAGTGTTCATATTGTTCTCCCCTGTTCTCTCCCTCTTCTCTCCCTCTGGTATCTGTATTTCTCTCTCTTCTCTCAGGTTACAGGGAGACCCTGGACATCCCCCGACTCTCTGACCCCTCCAGCCTCTTCCCAAGGGTCCTCCGCCGCAAGGCCCCCGCTCCGCCTGTCCCTGTCCCGGTCCTGGAGCCCCTGACCATCATCAGCCCCTTGGAGAGGCCCAAGACCCTGGAGTTCGCCCCCCGGCCTCGGCCCACCCCAGCCAGGGTGCGACCGGACCCCTGGAAACTGGGCTCCCTGTCCAGGACCCTGAGCTCATCCCCGGGCAGCAGCTGTGACAGTCCCCTGGGCTCTGGAGACAGCAGTGCCAGCACCGGCGCGGTCAGGCCCAACCTCATGGACATGGACGTGGATGGACAGGATCTGGACGGCACCGTGCCCCTGTGTGAACAGCACCAGGCTGCACAGCTCTGTGGACAGAACTACGGCTAAGCCACACTCTGCAACATTACTGTATATGGGCAACACTACTCCTAGTGCACACTTCAAAGACTCCTTAGTACGCCCACTTTATTCCTGGTAGCCAATCCCTTTGCGAACAGTACTTCTCCTAGTGTCCACTCTGAAGCCCACTTGTGCGGGCTGTACCTCTCTCCTGGTGGTCACTCCTAAGCCTTGTGCCCTCCTAGTCTCATAGTGCTCCTAGTACACACCCAAGCATCCGGGACAGAACTTGTCTTAGTGTCCCTCCCAAAGCCGCCCAGTGTGGGACAACATTCCTCTAAGTGACCACTCCGCAGCCTCTAGAGTCCAAACCTTTAGTGCCCTAGTGACCAGTGTGCCCTCCTATCCTTCCGTATATATTACCCGTCCTCCAAAAAGGAACATGTAAGCCATTACGCTTCTAGGCAGACACTTCTAAGTGCTCATCTCTATCCATCATTTCCTGTAGTAGGGACTCGTTCTGCTTCACCACTCCGTGGACTCTCTGCCTCTCTCGACACAGGTGTCATGTCTGTCTCTGCTCTCTCCTTCCCCAAAGACTAGGGCTGAAGCTTCGCCAGCGGCCAACACTTCACACCTCTCATCAGGGTTGGAATCATTGTACGCTGACTCTTGGGAGTGCCCTTGAAGTGTCCATGTTAATAGTTGTTTTGTGTGTGGGGGGGGGGGGGGGGGGGGGGGGGGGGGGGGGGTGCCCTGATTTGTTATGAGAGCACCTCTGGGTGCCATGTGAACCCTGCTGCCCCTCTTTCGTATTTACATGTAGTCAATGGCAGGTCGATGCTCCAATCCTGAGCGACTTCCAAATCAGTGCGTAAGTTGCCCTCTTATTGAGCGTCCCCTTCTATAGAACTAATGTCCACCTCCCTCACCTCCACATAGCATCTTGCTGTATAGGGATGGTCTCTGTCCTGCCCCCTCTCCCCAAAGGCCGTGACAGGAACAGGGAAGCCATTTTAAGCTCCACAGCACAATGGACAGGACTTTGCTTCCTCAGCCCTGTGTAGGCGAATGAGTTTGATTCTTCTCCACGCTTGAACCATTCCAGCCATAACCTGCTTAGCACAACATTTTCTATTGGTTTGGTCGAATTGTGGGTCTGTATGGGTGCACTCTGTGTGCGCGCGCACGCGTGCTTGTGTTTTGTGACCGCATGTTATTTTAGCTTGAAGGATGTACTGTAGAACTAGCAAATCCGTAGTAAGAGAGCCGAAACACGCTTCTCTCCCCCTCATTCTTTACCTTACGTCCTCATAGGGTTGCAAAATGTCCGGTAACTTTTCCAAAATTCCCTGGTTTTACCAGAAACCCTAGTTGAAAGATTCCTGGAAAAAGCAGGAAATGCGAGAATCCTCGAACCAGGATTTCTGTAAAACGAAGGAATTTGGGGAAAGTTGCTGTAAATGGGAAACTCTATGTCATCCTAACCTGGAGTTTCTCAGCAAATGTCCTCTCTCTCACCGATCATCACTGGTTTGTATAGAGCCCCTTATACACTCTGCTATATGGATAGTTTACTACAACAGCAGCAGGTCCTCTGAGAGCAGAGGAGGACCATGGGAAATGAGGGTAAATCCACTTGCAATAAATGGTTAATGAATACTACCTGTTTTCTACAACAACAAAAAACTAATTCCCACATTCCGTACTCCTGACTTCCTTTCTCTACCTACTGGATAGTGATACAGCATCATTGAAGGGGGAAAAGGGCACAATCTTTGGTTAAAGAGCCATGATATGGACATGTGTCACAAGAGTACAGACTGTGAAGGACTTGACACAAGGGTGCTTGGGATGTGGACGGCGAATCGAGAGAACTCTAGATTCTCTCGCAGGCCCGTGAGCGCACCCGTACTGTCTGGTTGCTGAAAGACGATGAAGAACACCCCTTTTTAATGGCACAGCTAGTCAAGGCTACATACAAGTATTTACTTGGCTGTGTCTGGGAGTGTTTTGTAGGTATGTGTGTGTATGCGTGTGTGTGTGTGTTTAGTGTTATTATTTGTATGGGATGGTGTCAATCCCATAGGTAGAGGGGTGAGCCAATCTCATCCTTATTCTTCTTGTGTGGTTAAGAACGCTCAGAGTATTTATTAAAATTATTGTTATAATTGAAATAATGATTAATTATTGTTATTATGATTCTCTTTACGGAATATCTGTGTATATATATATATATATATATATATATTTGTTAATATAACACAGACCAACCAAGAAAAACCGAGCAAACTACAGACTGACGGGCGGATGTCTTCGATCTGTCTCACTCTGTGACGTTCTGGGATACCTGACGAGAGAGGGACGTGTTGTTGACTGTTGAGGTGTGATGATGAATGATTTAATGAATGACAAAATAAAAGAGGAAGAGAAGTGCTTGCTTTGTTTCTGCTGTTCCTGTCTCTCTCTCTCTGTCTCTCCCCCCCCCCCTCTCTCTCTCTCTCTCTGTCTCCCCCCCTCTCTCTGTCTCTCTCTCTGTCTCCCCCCCCCCCCGCTCTCTCTGTTTCTCTGTCTCTCTCTCTCTCTCCCCCTCTCTCTCTCTCTCTCTCTCCCCCCCTCTGTCTCTCTGTCTCTCTCTCCCCCCCTCTCTGTCTCTCTCTCCCCCTCTCTCTCTCTCTCTCTCTCACTCTCTCTCCCTCTCTCTCTCTCTGTCTCTCTCTGTGGAGTTATATTCATAAGGTTAACTCTCTTTACATTTTTACATACATTATATTCTACCACAAGCTCTAGGGTTTGTAATAGCTGAACATTTACAGCACTTATTTTCAAGTCCCACACATGATACTGGATCTCTGTGACCAGGACAAAGGCCTGGCTGCAATAACAGTGAACCTCCTCTAGATGTCATCAAAGCTCATCACGATATGTCACTACTGTCATTTCCTTTGCCAAATACACTTACACAAGGACAAGTATGGTACAGGTTGTGCTTTTTGATAATCATTTAGTTGTTCACAGGTATCTTTCAGGTTTTCTTCTGTGGCGTTGTATCCTCCGACATTATCATCTGTCTTGTTGTTATGAGTATTACGAGATGGTGCCCCCTTGAGCATGAGACCACCCTGACTAAAAAGTCCCACGGGATCTCTGCAGGATTTTTCTTGCCTTTGTGACGGAATTGTGAAGGTGACCTGTAGGAATGTTGTCTAATGTGTGACTCCAGCATCGTGTTGACGAGGAAACATACCTGATATATTTACTTTACGTCTCAGACACCTGACTTAATCGAACAGGCTAATAGAGATGCATTCACAGCCCAGTTTATACCTGGTGCTAACGGGCGTCATTTGTCCTGATATTGTCAACATTCTGATTGGGCCCACATATTAGCCATTGCAGCTACTCATGGCATTAAAATGTGTCTCCTTACCTGTCCACTGTGTCTGCATTGTCACCAGATTTCCCTGTAGGCAAATCATTTAACATATATTGTTTCAAAATAACATCTGTTCGTTTATTTATTTTAAATACTGATGCCATAAGTCAATGGTTTTAGCGGGATGGATACTGATGATTTAAATAGTTTCACTGTCCAAATCGATTTATAAAGCCCTTTTCACATCAGCCGATGTCACAAAGTGCTACACAGAAACCCAGCCTAAAACCCCAAACACAGACGTAGAAGCACACTTGTCTACACTTGTAAGATATCCAGACACAACGCATCTCTGACTACCTCAGGGGGGTGGTCCGAAAAGACTGGTTCCCAATCAGACCACAATAAGTATTTTAATTGTCTACACCCGTCTAAAAACGTGGCGACAATCAAAATGTGATAAGATTAGAACATGGCGTGTTAGCGCCAGGTATAAACGGGGCTCGTGGCAACAAGCAGTGTGGAGTGTGAAAGAGCATCATCAGCTGTTCGTTCAGCTAATCTGTGACATGAGTTAATAAAAACATGGAACTCATGAATGTATTCATCGAAACTGAAAAAGAAAATGAGAGGTTTTTGATGCAAGGCGGAATGTCAGTCAACTCACGCACACACACACACTCACAGTCCTGGGCTATTTCACTGCTCTGTCTGTCTGTCAGTGCGAGAGCCGCCGATCACACACCGTTCCAGACGCCAGCCAGTTGCCTAGCAACCGCTCTTCACATCGATGGCAATGCTATTAAAAGCCACAGCAAAGAAAAAAGGAAAAGTGGCGATGGAGGAAATTTTGACTCAATAAGGATTTGTTTAGAAAGGTCTCATGTACATCCTCAATTCACCTCCGGGTTTCACCAGTGCTGAGGTCGCTGCATCACAGTGCTTCTCTGTTCCCCCGTCTGAAACCCAGTGACACAACGCACACATGCACGTTCGCACTCACACACCCATTGCGTCTATATGTTTGTTCCTATTCCTGTTCTCCTGTCGTCTTTTTGCCTCATTTGTGCTTTCTTACTTCCTCCATGTATTGCTCTTTTCTCGCTGTGCATATCTCAGCATGTCTCTCCTCCTCTTTTCTCCCTCCATCTTTCCCCTGGCACCTCAGCAGGTCTATCCCACTGGGCACATACGTCCATTCAACGTCTATTCCAACGTTGCTTCAACCAGTGTGTGCCCAGTGGGATATCTCTTCGCACCATCCCTCTTTCCTCCCCCCTCCATCTTGCCTCCAACGCGTTTCTCAGCCTCTCTCTCTCCTTCCCTCCTCCTTCCCTCCTCCTCCCCCCCCCCCCCCCCCCCCCCCCCCCCCCCCCCTCTGGAGCTCAGGGAGCCATTAAGCAGGGCAGTCAGTAGTAATAGACAGATTATTGCCTTTGGAGGGAGAAGAGAAGAGGGAGGGAGAGGGGTGGGCAGAGAGAAGTGTGTGTGTGTGTGTCTGGCTGTGTGTCGTTGAGTACCTCCCACAGTGAGGTAGCACCATGCACTCAGACAACCCCCGAAGACAATCACGCGGCACAATTATTTCTCCTTTTAAACTTTATTTATAGTCCCCATTTACCAATCAATAGTGCATTCCCGGGCTAGCAGTTCAATGTAACCAGTTATCACGTCCTCCAATGTTAGGAGTTGGAATATTGATCGGACGTTTCCTCACATGGTCCAATGTGAAAAATGTACTTCTAACCATGATGTACTCATCTTCAAGTCCGACTACTCTCTGGTGCAAGCAAACGAGAAAGAAAAAAAAGAGAGAACGGAAACGGATGAGTTCTTCGTTGCTGTAGCTCATAAAAAACCTCTACCGGTTCGGTTCTCCAACGCCCACTTTCTTCAACGAGATCCACTGTCACTTTGCGGGGGTTTGACAGACTCCCGGAGTGGGTGTATGGACCTTCCCAAAACAGGCGACAACAAATCGTACTGAAACATCTACACAGACACAGTGACAGAGAGCCTGCGGCGCCTTTATACCAAACTGTTTACCCTTCACTTGCTTTCTCACCAGTTGATGAAACAACTCAATAAAGTAAAGCTTTTAAACAGCCATTTTTTTCTTCCCCTTTTCAGTTTTGTATTTCCCCCCACAATTGTTTCATAACCACAAAAACGACTTTGACATTTGACAAACGTGTACCTCAAATTACATCAAAGGAAAGAGATACAAAAATAAAAAAATAAAAAAACAGAGCTAGTATTTACTTTCCCAGTCCTCTTTTTAGTTTGTGCTTATGCAGTATGTTTTCAGAACTAGGCTGCTGTGGAGAGGATGTCTCTATCAATGTTCGTACAGACAGCGTGTTGTAACATTCTGCCCACAATAACTGGTCCAGGGTCATTCCATTGTTTATCTCACAATGGGTCATGTTTGGGCAGGGCTGGGAAGAACTTAGCCCTGACCTGTTTTTATGTGTAGACCGTAACCGTAGACATGGAGCGAGAAAGCACATTGGGACAACGACAGGATGGTGGACGGATGCATTGGAGATAGGAACCACGGGGAGAAAACCTATTCCCAAGAGGACCATGCGTGAGGAGGGCCAGTTTAGCCAGCCATAGGGACTAATACAACACTACTGTTTTCCTGTTCTGTTTTGGAGCGACAGTGGTGAGGTTGAGAGAGTAAGAGACCGAGAGGTACACTACATGACAAAACGTATGTGGACACCTGCTCGTCAAACATCTCATTCCATAATCATGGGCATTAATATGGAGTTGGCTTCCCCTTTGCCGCTATAACAGCCTCCACTCTTCTGGGAAGGCTTTCCACGAGATGTTGGAAAGTTACTGCGGGGACTTGCTTCCATTTAGCCACAAGAACATTAGGGAGGCACGCACTGATGTTGAGCGATTAAGTCTGACTCGCAGTCGGCGTTCCAATTCATCCCAAAGGTGTTTGAGGGGGTTGAGGTCAGGGCTCTGTGCAGACCAGTCAAGTTCTTCCACACCGATCTCAACAAATCATTTCTGTATGGACCTCGCTTTGTGCATGGGGCATTTTCATGCTGAAACAGGAAAGGACCTTCCCAAATTGTTGCCACAAAGTTGGACACACAGAATCATCTAGAATGTCATTGTGTGCTGTAGCGTTAAGATTTACCTTCACTGGAACTAAGGGGCCTAGCTCAAACCATAAAAACAGCCCCATACTATTATTCCTCCTCCACCAAACTTTACAGTTTCCACTATGTATTGGGGCAGGTAGCGTTCTCCTGGCATCTGCCCAACCCAGATTCCAGATGGTGAAGCGTGATTCATCACACCAGAGAGCACATTTCCACTGCTCCAGAGTCCAATGGCGGCAAGCTTTACACCACTCCAGCCAAAGCTTGGAATTGCGCATGGTGATCTTAGGCTGCTCGGCCATGGAAACCCATTTCATGAAGCTCCAGACGAACAGTTCTTGTGCTGAAGTTGATTCCAGAGGGAGTTTGGAACTCCGTAGTGAGTCTTGTAACCAGACAATTTTTACGAGTTAAGTGCTTCAGCATTCTGCATTCTAGTTCTGTGAGCTTGTGTTGCCTACCACTTCACGCCTGAGCTGTTGTTACAACCTAGACGTTTCCACTTCACAATAACAGCACTTACAGTTGACTGGGGAAGCTCTAGCAGGGCATAAAACTGACTTGTTGGAAAGGTGGCATCATCTGGCAGTGCCACATTGAAAGTCACTGAGCTCTTCAGTAAGGCCATTCTACTGCCAATGTTTGTCTATGGAGATTGCACGGCTGTGTGCTTGATTTTATACACTTGTCAGCAACAGGTGTGACTGAAATAGCTGAATCGACTAATTTAAAGGGGTGTCGACATATTTTGTATATATAGTTGGAACTCAATTTATTTTATTTTACCACTTTTTCTCCCCGATTCCATAAAATCCAATTGGTAGTTACAGTCTTGTCCCATCGCTGCAACTCACATACGGACTCGGGAGAGGCAAAGGTCCAGAGCCGTGCGTCCAGAGCCGCTGCGCCACTCGGTGGGGCTGGTTGGTGTTCTTAATGTTTGGTATACCCCCCCCCCCACCCTTACTGTTGTTACTGATTGTTCTGTTTCATTGACAATCCCGATTATTATTACAAAAAATCGTATTATGTTAATGTTTTTAAGCATGTCCATTTCCAAAATAGGCTTTGGCAATGTGGACATTGTTACATTGGGCCAATAAAGCAATTAAAATTGAATTGAACTGAGATAGAAGAGAGGAATTGAACTGAGATAGAAGAGAAGAATTTAACTGAGATAGAAGAGATGAATTGAACTGAGATAGAAGAGAGGAATTGAACTGAGATAGAAGAGAGGAATTGAACTGAGATAGAAGAGAAGAATTTAACTGAGATAGAAGAGATGAATTGAACTGAGATAGAAGAGAGGAATTGAACTGAGATAGAAGAGAGGAATTGAACTGAGATAGAAGAGAGGAATTGAACTGAGATAGAAGAGAGGAATTGAACTGAGATAGAAGAGAGGAATTGAACTGAGATAGAAGAGAGGAATTGAACTGAGATAGAAGAGATGAATTGAACTGAGATAGAAGAGAGAGCGAGAGAGAGACGGGGGGCAAGAGGTGGAGAGAATGATAATCAGAGAGAGAGAGAGTGAGAGAGAGAGAGAAAGATAGTTATTGGTGGTTCCACACCATGCTGCTGTTACCCTGCCACCAAGGTGTTCACCTCCCCTCAACCTCTCCACCACGCTGCTGTTACCCTGCCACCAAGGTGTTCACCTCCCCTCAACCTCTCCACCACGCTGCTGTTACCCTGCAACCAAGGTGTTCACCTCCCCTCAACCTCTCCACCACGCTGCTGTTACCCTGCCACCAAGGTGTTCACCTCCCCTCAACCTCTCCACCACGCTGCTGTTACTCTGCCACCAAGGTGTTCACCTCCCCTCAACCTCTCCACCACGCTGCTGTTACCCTGCCACCAAGGTGTTCACCTCCCCTCAACCTCTCCACCACGCTGCTCTAACATAATCCCATCTCTACAGATTCAGAGCGACATGGCATTCGTGCTGCGTTAGTGGTGCTGCTGGCCCAGTTGGAGCCTCTGGCTCATGCAAGTTTGCTCCAGGCATCGTGCTGCTGCCTCTCCAGAGTCGCATTGACACACTTTGGTCCCGATCTCCCTCATATTAGGTCACAGGCAAATGAGGAGAACTGCTATCGTTTTTATATTGCATTATCCACTCCTCTGATGTTTTTTTGGGGGGGGAATTATTCTTCTCATGGCTCACGTTGGCCAAGGCAGATGACTGCTGCCGGCCCTAATTCCTTTCTGTATGGGGCCATATAGTCTAGTAAAATCAACCTATGCAAGATACAAGATACCCTTTCCAGGCTAAACTGCTGACTACTCCATTAACCAATTCCACATGGGATGAATGGGAACGGGGGCACAACATGCAATGTTAAAGAAAGCAACAAACCAAACATGATCCCTGGCATCTGGATTCAAAAATGGCTTCCACTTGAGCCACACATTACCATGCAGGGGCTTGGCTTGCACATAGGGTGAAGGAAACTGGGTTCCATGGTATTAGATGGAGAGATTTAAGCTGATGCTTTAACATTGGTCAACTCGAACCTCTCCTTCGAACAGGGCAGGTACTTCTAAGTATTTCTAGAAATCCCAGCAACCCTATAGGCTTTATCAACCTCAATGGGATTTGTCTTGATAAAGAGTGCAGTGGCACGATGGGTCTGTGTGTGTAATATGTCATTAGCTGGCCTTGCCCCAACCACAATCCTCACTCGTCTTGGTCTATTATCACTAGTGTTGTGTAATCTGCCTTACAGAGGCAGCGCATTTTAAAATGTTTATTTATTTATTTATTTATTTTTTGCAACACTGATATCTATCAAAATATACACGATCAAATGGGAATCTCAAATGGCGCACTCCTGTTGATGGTTGAGACACTTCAGAAGGATACAGTATCTGTGATCGGATTCCCTGCACTAACACTGGCCAAGAGTGTCTCGTGATGTCACTGATGTCTAGGAGGCTTCAGCATCAGCGATAAAGGGCCTGGAAGTAGATATTCGGAGTAGAAAGCAGAAGAGAACTCTGTGCAGCCATGGGTGCTTGTTGGAAACTCAATCCCACTGGCTATTTTCCATAGTGACATCATTAGCTAGAAAGCAGGGGGGGGGGGGGGGTAACAGTCTGACAACACACATTCCATGGGGGATTTGACAACAGATTCAAGACACCAGTTCACAAAAACACACCAGTTAACAACAGAACAGCGAGCCTGTTGGGGGAGTTAGTTTGTTTTGTTTAGAAAGAGAAAGGTCACACATTTCGCTTTAGAACAACTGATAGTAAGTAGTAGTAAGTACAGTAAGTAGTAGTAAGTACAATGTAATATCAACAGCAAAAAAAAAAAAAAGATCAAAGGACAAATTACAAACACTTGAATTAGCCCTTGAATTCAAAACAGTCCAGAAACTCAAGACGAGACACTAAAAGCTGAAAAAAAGATTGAATATGAGCGCAAAGGCAGGCTTGTCTGAAGACAATTCCATAATGAAAAAGACAGAGACGTAGCGTGCTAGCTAGCCTGATCTGTACTCTAGCCGGGCTGAGGCTGGGGGGGGGGGGGGGGGGGGGGGGGGGCAGTCTCTCTCAGGGACAGTCTGGGTCAGTGGCTTTCAGACCCCCATTGTAATAGGGCGGGGTCAGGGTGTACCTCTCTTCCCAAACTCCTTCCATTGCCCTCCCCTGGTACCTTTCACAACCCTGGACCTCTCCTCAGTCCTCACAACTAAAAAAAGAAAATTCGAAATTATACTTGATTTTTTTTTATTTTTTAAATTACACTTCTACTAAATTACGGAACGTTCTTTGTTCATATATATTTTTTTAACACTTTTTTTTTTCTCCATTCAGACAACCATGACTGTTTTGTATGAGAATTAGTACAGAATTTCCCTTTGCTTAGTTTTTTCTTCGTTGGCTTGGCAGTCGGGTACAGAACAACAGCACCTGGGGGAAGAAGGGAAGACAAGGAGGAGAAGAGAGGGGGAGAGACAGGGCTTTTTCTGCCCTGTTCTTTTACATGGTTGCAGCGCATCACTGGGGCTAGTCATCAATGAGACTGGGCTCGATAGAGGAGAGGAGGTCAGAGAGGAGAAGTAGGATGGCTCATAGAGTAGGCCATAGTGACAGGGGCCAAAAGGTCAAAGGTTAACCCAGGGCCTCTTTGCCGCTCTCTCGCTCCCGCTGGCCCTCCCGACTCATCTTCATCTCCGTCAACTGGATGTACCGCAGCACGTTTGTGTCTGTGTCACAGAGAGGAAGAGCAGAGAGAGAGAGGGGAGCGAGAAAGGGAGAAGGGGAGCGAGAGAGAGAAGGGAGCGAGAAAGGGAGAAGGGGAGCGAGAGAGAGAGGGGAGCGAGAAATGGAGAAAGGGAGCGAGAGAGAGAAGGGAGCAAGAAAGGGAGAAAGGGAGTGAGAGAGAGAGAGAGAGGGGAGCGAGAAAGGGAGAAGGGGAGCGAGAAAGGGAGAAGGGGAGCGAGAAAGGGAGAAGGGGAGCGAGAAAGGGAGAAGGGGAGCGAGAAAGGGAGAAGGAGAGCGAGAGAGAGAGAGAGCGAGAAATAAAGATAGGGGGAGATTATTGTTAGTGTTGCAGCTGGCATTAGGCGACATGTCCTGATAAGATGACATGAGTACACCAGATTCTGTCGTTATTGACACACTTTGAAAAACACCGACCGGCAGTACTGTCTCAGCCTACCTGAGGGCTCGCGGTGCTTGGCGTCACGCAGGTAGCGCAGGGCACAGTCGTAGTCTCCCAGGTGGTAGCAGGCGATGCCAGCACGGTACATGGCCTTGAAGTGGTCCCTCTGGTGACCCAGCACCTTCAGGCAGTACTCCTTCACACGCTCATAGTTCACCAGCTCGGACTGCAACAGGCACGCTGCACAGAGACAGGGATGGGAAGGGGGGGGGAGAGAGAAAGTCACGTCAGTCATTTCTGTACTATTGAGTATTGCTTTGAAACTGTTGTTTGGTTGGCTCTTTTCGTGCCAGTACAGCTTGTCTGTATCGAGCTGAATGGAGAGAGAGGAGGTGGTGAAGGGGGGGGGGGGGGGGGGGGGGGGGGACGGGTTTGGACAGCTTGGAGAGAGGGAGTGAGCGAGAGAGCGAAAGAGAGAGAGCTGACGTGCCGCACCTTTTATTAAGCAGAGCAGAATTCAGCTACTGCATTACTTCGTCAGGATGAGAGGGAGATATAAATAACTAGAAGCTAGGACGCTGCAACAAAATATCCGGTCAATGTACTACACATTCAAATAGAGAATTGAGCTTATGCTGTTCAGTAAATAAAAATAAAAAAGAGAACTGCTGTTGAACTCGCCCCGGAAAACGAGGGAGGAATCTAGCTAACTTACCACACCTTTAGAGTGAAGGATTATTACTGTAAAGCTTTATTTTCCTGACGTGGCAGACATGAAGTGGAGAGAGGGGCATGAGATAAGAGAGCGAGAGAGAGAGAGAGAGAGAGAGAGAGAGAGGACAGCAACACAATTAGACCCAACAAAATCATGAGAAAACAAAAAGATAATTAGTTGACACATTAGAAAGAATTAACAAAAAAAAACAGAGCAAACTAGAACACTATTTGGCCCTAAACAGAGAGTACACAGTGCAGAATACCTGACCACTGTGACTGACCCAAACTTAAGGA
Organism: Oncorhynchus mykiss; assembly: GCF_013265735.2. Lineage (NCBI taxonomy): Eukaryota > Metazoa > Chordata > Actinopteri > Salmoniformes > Salmonidae > Oncorhynchus > Oncorhynchus mykiss. The sequence continues at coordinate 3,012,026 of NC_048588.1, read as the reverse complement.
AAGCTTTGACTATGTACAGACTCAGTGAGCATAGCCTTGCTATTGAGAAAGGCTGCCGTAGGCAGACCTGGCTCTCAAGAGAAGACAGGCTATGTGCTCACTGCCCACAAAATGAGGTGGAAACTGAGTTGCACTTCCTAACCTCCTGCCAAATGTGTGACCATATTAGAGACACATACAGTGCCTTGCGAAAGTATTCGGCCCCCTTGAACTTTGCGACCTTTTGCCACATTTCAGGCTTCAAACATAAAGATATAAAACTGTATTTTTTTGTGACGAATCAACAACAAGTGGGACACAATCATGAAGTGGAACGACATTTATTGGATATTTCAAACTTTTTTAACAAATCAAAAACTGAAAAATTGGGCGTGCAAAATTATTCAGCTCCCTTAAGTTAATACTTTGTAGCGCCACCTTTTGCTGCGATTACAGCTGTAAGTCGCTTGGGGTATGTCTCTATCAGTTTTGCACATCGAGAGACTGACATTTTTTCCCATTCCTCCTTGCAAAACAGCTCGAGCTCAGTGAGGTTGGATGGAGAGCATTTGTGAACAGCAGTTTTCAGTTCTTTCCACAGATTCTCGATTGGATTCAGGTCTGGACTTTGACTTGGCCATTCTAACACCTGGATATGTTTATTTTTGAACCATTCCATTGTAGATTTTGCTTTATGTTTTGGATCATTGTCTTGTTGGAAGACAAATCTCCGTCCCAGTCTCAGGTCTTTTGCAGACTCCATCAGGTTTTCTTCCAGAATGGTCCTGTATTTGGCTCCATCCATCTTCCCATCAATTTGAACCATCTTCCCTGTCCCTGCTGAAGAAAAGCAGGCCCAAACCATGATGCTGCCACCACCATGTTTGACAGTGGGGATGGTGTGTTCAGCTGTGTTGCTTTTACGCCAAACATAACGTTTTGCATTGTTGCCAAAAAGTTCAATTTTGGTTTCATCTGACCAGAGCACCTTCTTCCACATGTTTGGTGTGTCTCCCAGGTGGCTTGTGGCAAACTTTAAACAACACTTTTTATGGATATCTTTAAGAAATGGCTTTCTTCTTGCCACTCTTCCATAAAGGCCAGATTTGTGCAATATACGACTGATTGTTGTCCTATGGACAGAGTCTCCCACCTCAGCTGTAGATCTCTGCAGTTCATCCAGAGTGATCATGGGCCTCTTGGCTGCATCTCTGATCAGTCTTCTCCTTGTATGAGCTGAAAGTTTAGAGGGACGGCCAGGTCTTGGTAGATTTGCAGTGGTCTGATACTCCTTCCATTTCAATATTATCGCTTGCACAGTGCTCCTTGGGATGTTTAAAGATTGGGAAATCTTTTTGTATCCAAATCTGGCTTTAAACTTCTTCACAACAGTATCTCAGACCTGCCTGGTGTGTTCCTTGTTCTTCATGATGCTCTCTGTGCTTTTAACGGACCTCTGAGACTATCACAGTGCAGGTGCATTTATACGGAGACTTGATTACACACAGGTGGATTGTATTTATCATCATTAGTCATTTAGGTCAACATTGGCTCATTCAGAGATCCTCACTGAACTTCTGGAGAGAGTTTGCTGCACTGAAAGTAAAGGGGCTGAATAATTTTGCGCGCCCAATTTTTCAGTTTTTGATTTGTTAAAAAAGTTTGAAATATCCAATAAATGTCGTTCCACTTCATGATTGTGTCCCACTTGTTGTTGATTCTTCACAAAAAAAATACAGTTTTATATCTTTATGTTTGAAGCCTGAAATGTGGCAAAAGGTCGCAAAGTTCAAGGGGGCCGAATACTTTCGCAAGGCACTGTATTTCCCTCAGATTACACAGACCCACAAAGAATTCGAAAACAAACCCAATTTTGATAAACTCCCATATCTATTGGGTGAAATTCCACAGTGTGCCATCACAGCAACAAGATTTGTGACCCGTTGCAACAAGAAAAGGGCAACCAGTGAAGAACAAACACCATTTATGTTGATTTATTTTCCCGTTTGTACTTTAACTATTTGCACATCGTTACAACACCGTATATAGACATACTATGACTGTACTGTACATATGTTTCCCCATGCCAATAAAGCCCTCAAATTGAATTGAATAGAGAGAGAGGGGGGGAGAGAGAGAGGGAGAGAGAGAGAGAGAGGGAGAGAGAGGGAGAGAGAGAGAGGGGGAGAGAGGGAGAGAGAGAGAGAGGGAGAGAGAGAGAGAGAGAGAGAAGAGAGAGAGAGAGAGAGAGAGAGAGAGAGAGAGAGAGAGAGAGAGAGAGAGAGAGAGAGAGAGGGCGAGAGGAGAGAGAGAGAGAGAGAGAGAGAGAGGGAGAGGGAGAGAGAGAGAGAGAGAGAGAGAGAGGGCGAGAGGAGAGAGAGAGAGAGAGAGAGGGAGAGGGAGAGAGAGAGAGAGAGAGAGAGGAGAGAGAGAGAGAGAGAGAGAGAGAGGGCGAGAGGAGAGAGAGGAGAGGAGGAACACAGTGATGCATGGCAGGAGATAGTGATGACACTTCTGAGACAGGGAACGGTAGAGTTTAGAGAATCGCACTTTGGAGACACTGTGTTTCATTGAGGTCATTAACCGTATGGGTGTGCCTTACAGCAGCACTTTTCACACACACGCACGCACACACACACGCACGCACACACACAGGCACACACTTTATTGCAGCTTTTAGTCCAGTGGAGCTTTTACGTTTTTGACGATGGGTCATCTCAAGGCTTTCTGATCAATCAGTCCTCCTCCTCTCCTCCTCTCATACTTATACCTCCCCGTCATGCCTGTATCAGTACAAGAACATCTCTGTATTTTTTTATTATATCCACTTTCCATCTGTACCTTTCTATTTACATGTTACATCATTCTCTTCTTCCTTCCCTCCCTCTCTCTCTCTCTCTCTCTCTCTCTCTCTGTATCTCTCTCTCTCTCTCCCCCTCCCTCCCTCCCTCCCCCTCCCTCCCTCCCTCCCTCCCTCCCTCCCTCCCTCCCTCCCTCCCTCCCTCCCTCCCTCCCTCCCTCCCTCCCTCCCTCCCTCCCTCCCTCCCTCCCTCATCTCCTACACTCATGATAATTAATCTCCTCTTCATACGTTTCACTCGCTCCTCCACCTCTCCCTTTGTTCCAGTCTCCTCTAACCCCTCCCTCCCACCCTCCCTCCCTGCCCTTGACACAGGGGCAGTTCTGAGAACAGCACAAGCCAGGGTCTATTAGCTGGGAGCCAGGGTGAGTCAGGAGGGAGAGCGACGGGGACAGGGCTGCAGTGGGAGGAGGGAGGGGTTGGGGACAGGGGGAGATGAGAGAGGGAGGGTTACGCAAGGAGACGGGGATGTGTTCCAGCGCTTGTCAACTTCCGGTAACTCCCAGAGGTCTCTGGGATAGTGTGCGTGTGTGTCTGTGCGTGCGAGCGTGTTTGTGTTCTGCCAATAAAGCCAATGGACAACAAGATAGGATAAGGTAATGGAGCCATGTCGATTACATCTATTACATCTAGCTTTGGGCGTCTGGCTGCAACACAAACGCACCAGTCCAAGTACCGCAACATCTCACCCAATGGATCTATCCCTGTTTGTGTTCTGAGACTGTCTACAGACTGTAGAGACCTGCTACACGGTTCATTTCATTCCTGGGTCGTTCCACCAAAAGTAGTACATTTTGGGGGAGTGGAACTTGGGAAAAACAAACTATTCACCAACTTTGAACATTTCAACTTCATACAATCCCCCCCCCCCCCCCCCCCCCCCCCCCCCCCCCCCCCCCCCCCCCCCTTACGAATATGGTAAGTGCTATTAAGGTAACCGGGTTGATCGTATCAGGGTTGAGGTTTTCATCTTAAATAGCCAGCGATCTGCTCGTAACAGGGGGAAGGAAAGCATGTTCTGTGCAACAGCAATTGAACGCAAGTTTCACCATACTAAAACGAAGGCTACTACCCTAAAACCTCTCCACCCCTTTCCTCCCGTTGTCTCCTTAAATGTTCCCTCCCTCCCTCCCTCCCTCCCTCCCACTGCTGTTTGTCTACTCCGTATTTAAACCCTCAACACCTCCAGACATGAATGTTCGACACCTTCCGTGACACTAGACCGTGTTCCTACGTATGCATCGAGACGGGGGTGGTTGGGAGAGACGAGATGGGGGAACAGAGGGGTTGGCACACACGCGCGCGCACACATAAGCACACGCACACACACACACACACACACACACAGTTCAAGCAAGTTCAAGTTACTCGAGCCACTAGGGAGCTAACACAGAAAGCTGGGGGATGGAGAGCGCTCGTGTTTGATAAGTGGATATGAGTCCACAGCTTCAAGATCACAACCGAGGGGGGGGCCAAAGGTCAAATCATTTCCTTATTCTAAACAGTCTGCCTGCCAGGTAGCCACATCAGATTCCCTCTATGTACTCTAGATATGAACCATATTCCTTCTCCCATCATCCTCCAGGGGTACGGGAGCCGGTAGAGTACGGGAGAGCTTTCAGCGGATTCAGTTACAGCACATAATGGCCTTTGGTAACGGCTAACACTGTCAAGAGTGTTCTATTCTCTCACAAATCTCTCACAAACAAGAGACACACACACACACCACAAACGTGTGCGCGCACACACAAATATGTATCCACATGAATAGATTTAAACATTAGAGTGTAAAGAAATGGGCCTGAACAAACAGAGGTAGAAATAGACACACACACAGACACACACAGACACACACACACACACTGCACCCCCACTGAGCCATTAGACAGATGGATGGGTTGTCAGGGTAAACGCGTTGAGGGCGGTATCCAGACACGGTGTGATAATGGTAGCATCATCAGAGCCGGCCCAGGACGGCTTAAAGGCTCCTTCACATTACACCATGACTGGCCTTCTCTGACTGGCCAGACACATGTAAAGGGGGGAGAGAGACAAGCCAGACACATGTAAAGGGGGGAGAGAGAGAAGCCAGACACATGTAAAGGGGGGAGAGAGAGAAGCCAGACACATGAAAAGGGGGGAGAGAGAGAAGCCAGACACATGTAAAGGGGGGAGAGAGAGAAGCCAGACACATGTAAAGGGGGAGAGAGAGAAGCCAGACACATGAAAAGGGGGGAGAGAGAGAAGCCAGACACATGTAAAGGGGGGAGAGAGAGAAGCCAGACACATGAAAAGGGGGGAGAGAGAGAAGCCAGACACATAAAAAAGGGGGAGAGAGAGAAGCCAGACACATGAAAAGGGGGGAGAGAGAGAAGCCAGACACATGTAAAGGGGGGAGAGAGAGAAGCCAGACACATGAAAAGGGGGGAGAGAGAAGCCAGACACATGAAAAGGGGGGAGAGAGAGAAGCCAGACACATGAAAAGGGGGGAGAGAGAGAAACCAGACACGTGTAAAGGGGGGAGAGAGAGAAGCCAGACACATGAAAAGGGGGGAGAGAGAGAAGCCAGACACATGAAAAGGGGGGAGAGAGAGAAGCCAGACACATGTAAAGGGGGGAGAGAGAGAAGCAAGACACATGAAAAGGGGGGAGAGAGAGAAGCCAAACACATGAAAAGGGGGAGAGAGAGAAGCCAGACACATGAAAAGGGGGGGGAGAGAAGCCAGACACATGTAAAGGGGGGAGAGAGAGAAGCCAGACACATGAAAAGGGGGGAGAGAGAGAAGCCAGACACATGAAAAGGGGGGAGAGAGAGAGAAGCCAGACACATGAAAAGGGGGGAGAGAGAGAAGCCAGACACATGAAAAGGGGGGAGAGAGAGAAGCCAGACACATGAAAAGGGGGGAGAGAGAGAAGCCAGACACATGAAAAGGGGGGAGAGAGAGAAGCCAGACACATGAAAAGGAGGGAGAGAGAGAAACCAGACACGTGTAAAGGGGGGAGAGAGAGAAGCCAGGAAGGAAAGAGCTGAGTCTTTAAGTGGTGTGGCGATGGCCTGGTGCACATTGAGCTGGTGTTAGCGTCGGTGATCTGAGAACACCCCCTCTCTAAGGATCCTCTCTTCGATATCACTGACCACCGCACCGCACCGGGATGCTGAAATGCTGGAATTTACCGGGTTCTTAAATCTCTTTTGGGAGAAACCAAACAGGTGCAATGACAGCTGCTGAGTGAAAGTGAGTGTGTGTATGTGAGTTTGAGAGAGAGAGAGAGAGAGAGAGAGAGAGAGACAGAGATAGAGCGAGAGAGAGAGAGACAGAGCGAGAGAGAGAGAGAGGGAGGTGTAGTGAGTGGTTCAACACATGCTCAGGATCCACCCCCTGCTGTGCCTGGAGCATTTTGTCTGAAAAACAGAAGACTGCCTTTTATCTCAGAGCGGGGGAGTCAAAGAAGCAAGGGAATAGATGTCAGAAAGAGAGAGAAGAGATTAAAGAGAGAGGACAAAGGAGCCTGATAGAAATAGAAAGACCAGACCACGAGAGAAAGAGAAAGAGAGAGAGAAGTATTTAGAGTGTATGAGAAGAGAGAGAAGTATTTAGAGTGTATGAGAAGAGAGAGAGATAAGTATTTAGAGTGTATGAGGAGAGAGAGAAGTATTTAGAGTGTATGAGAGAGAGAGAAGTATTTAGAGTGTATGAGGAGAGAGAGAAGTATTTAGAGTGTATGAGGAGAGAGATAAGTATTTAGAGTGTATGAGTAGAGAGAGAGAGAAGTATTTAGAGTGTATGAGGAGAGAGAGAGAGAAGTATTTCGAGTGTATGAGGAGAGAGAGAGAGAAGTATTTAGAGTGTATGAGAAGAGAGAGAGAGAAGTATTTAGAATGTATGAGAAGAGAGAGATACGTATTTAGAGTGTATGAGGAGAGAGAGAGAGAGAAGTATTTAGAGTGTATGATAGGAGAGAGAGAGAAGTATTTAGAGTGTATGAGAAGAGAGAGATACGTATTTAGAGTGTATGAGGAGAGAGAGAGAGAAGTATTTTGAGTGTATGAGGAGAGAGAGAGAGAGAGATAAGTATTTAGAGTGTATGAGGAGAGAGAGAGAGGTATTTAGAGTGTATGAAAAGAGAGAGAGAGAAGTATTTAGAATGTATGAGGAGAGAGAGAAGTATTTAGAGTGTATGAGGAGAGAGAGAAGTATTTAGAGTGTATGAGGAGAGAGAGAGAGAAGTATTTAGAGTGTATGAGGAGAGAGAGAGAAGTATTTAGAGTGTATGAGAAGAGAGAGATACGTATTTAGAGTGTATGAGGAGAGAGAGAAAGAGAGAGAAGTATTTAGAGTGTATGAGGAGAGAGATAAGTATTTTGAGTTTATGAGGAGAGAGAGAGATAAGTATTTAGAGTGTATGAGGAGAGAGAGAGAGAAGTATTTAGAGTGTATGAGGAGAGAGAGACAAGTATTTAGAGTGTATGAGAGAGAAGTATTTAGAGTGTATGAGGAGAGAGAGAGAAGTATTTAGAGTGTATGAGGAGAGAGAGAGAAGTATTTAGAGTGTATGAGGAGAGAGAGAGAAGTATTTAGAGTGTATGAGGAGAGAGAGAGAGAAGTATTTAGAGTGTATGAGGAGAGAGAGAGAAGTATTTAGAGTGTATGAGGAGAGAGAGAGAGAAGTATTTAGAGTGTATGAGGAGAGAGAGAGAGAAAAATAAGCTCTGGTGCAACAAGCAATGAGATAAATAAATACGTTGAGGGTAAATAGTGACAGGGAGACATACTGTAGCATAAATGATGGAGTGAGGAGGAGTTGAGAAAGAAATGGTCGACAGACATGCCAAACACATGACAAAGTACAAAGTGAGCGAAAACTCAGCATTGATCGATTGCCAGCGATCACTCTTCATGTGTTCCCACTGTCTAATGAAGAGGCCTCTCTCTCTTTTCCTCCCTCCCCTCCCACTCTCTGTCTGCCTCTCTCCCCCCTCTGTCTGTCTCTCTGTCAGGACCAGCGGTGTCATGAGCTGGCTAATTTAAGGCCATTGATGGTGGTGATTAGTTTGCTGTCCATCCCTCTATAATTAGCTCATCGCTCACACGTCCATTTTTTTTTTTACACTACCTTACCTCCATAGACCTCTGGCCCCATCTATTTGTCATTCTGCCACCTCCACACTACCGTGTCGTCGTTGACGTTGACCACTGACACTCATCGACCAGACGCCTGCCCGCCCGCCCGCTCTCCCTCCCTCCCTCCCTCCATAAACATTTGTCAGGTGCTTATATTTTGAAATGTGTTTTTTGCATACCCCACTCTCCCTGAGACACCCTCCGAGAGTGAGAATAGACATTGAACTGACGTCTGTGCCCGGTGGAGGGTCAGCCATTACCAATTGCAATCCCAGAGCTATTAGGGCTCAGTGCCTTGCTCAAGGGCACATCGAAAGATGTTTCACCTTGTCGGCTCAGGGATTCAAACGAGCAAACCTTTCGGTTAATGGCCCACCGCTCTAACTGCTAGGTTACCTGCCGCCCAGCGCTACGTGACTGCCCCTGAAACCATGACACAACCCAACTTTAATTCCACATGAACATGCTGATGTACTGGGTATCTGGTTTGTGCATGTCAGAACATGTATCATGTTGGGAGACATGAGGATCTTGTACCTAGCTGAGGCGCAGTGATCAATAGTTTGGATATCTGGTATCTGGGGGTACTCCCCTCCACCCCTCAAAGTCCTACCAGCCCAATCAACACACACACACACACGCACACAAACACACCCACACACAGACACACACTTGCCGACAAGTGAATATAATGCCTAAAATGCTATCACAAATCAACACGGCTACTCTCTGCATATGCAGATTCTCTGCAGGCCCGCTAAGAATAGCTCCCTAAGCACCAGCCTGCTGTGAATGTGTGTCTCTGTCATTCAGAAGGACAGGGCAGGGTCGGAGCTGCTGCTGCTGGCTGCCTTTGGTAGCGGACTGGCTCCACCGACATGACACAGCATTATCCTCCTCTCCACCCTCTTTTTTTCTCTCCCTTTCTTCTCGCCCCTTCTCCTCCTCTCCCTTTTGCACGTGCCCTACTCTCTCTATCTGTCCTCTTCTCACCCCGTGTCTTTGTGTCTTTTTCCATTCTCCATTCGGTCTGTTTCTTTCCCCGATCTGAAAACCAAGTTGACATCAGATGCAGGGTTTGTATGAGACATTGCTTCGCTGAGGTGGGAAATAGTTGGCCGGACCGACATTAATATGTACAGTACAGTGGCGGTCAGTGCCGTTTAAGACGAGGGACGCCATTTTTTTTCCTCATGAGCATGGCCTTATTTCTATTACAGCATATTGGATGACTGCTATTCATATCCCATTCACCCAGTTCAATGTAACATCGCTAGGTTTAGGCTACTACATGATACTCAAATGTGACCTATACCCATCACGAGGTTGCTACAACCTAGCCTATGAATGAAAGTTTACAACGTAGGTGCACACAGGTCAAGATACAAGTTTGAGGTGACAGACAGTCATCGCGCACACTCTTGCCTGTATCTAGCTGATCTAGGGTGTAATCATTAGTCCAGCAGTTGCAAACAAGAGTTTCTATTGGACAAATTCAGGTATGTTTATCCCCGTTTTGTTCGGTTTGCTTCTGTTTAAGAAATGTTTTTCAACAGAATCAGCATAATGAATACACCCCTGATTCATAGCAGCCACGTTGTATTCCTTCTCACATCTATGCGCTCTCATCCTCTCACCTTGTCCCTTTGTAGCTTGTGGACTTCAATGCACAACACATCAGCTGTATGTGACTAGGCGAAAAAAAAACATTTCCAAGCCAAACCGCTACACACAGCCTACATCGTTGTCACCATATTAGCTAAAGCAACGTCATAGTCAGCATAGCTAATAGAACTAACGCGTTAGTAAACCGCTACAATCACGCAGTAACGTTACCGCGTACAGTCAGTAAGCAGTTACACCGGCGGGCCCCGGTGGCAATAAATTAGCAAAACCAAATGCTTACCTTGATTTGGAAGAGTTCCAGTGTTGTGTTGGATAGTCATAGCCAGCTAGCTAACATAGCATCCCTCTGTTTGAGCAGGGTGTTTCAGTAGGCTGAACTAGCTAGCTACATTTGCACTTTTCAGTGAAACTGAAAGTGAAAAAAAATGACAAAATATCTCTATTTCTCTCTTGCTTCTCCTTCATTTTGGAAAAAAAAAATTGTTCAAAAGCTAGCTGTAGCTTATGCTTTCAGCACTAGATTAATTATCTGATATTTTGATTGGGTGGACAACATGTTAGTTTATGCTGCAAGAGGTTGGAGGATGTCCTCTGGAAGTTGTCAAAATTACCGTGTAAGTCTATGGAAGGGGGTGAGAACCATGAGCCTCCTGGGTTTTGTATTGAAGTCAATGTTTTCAATTTATTTATTTATTTTTTAACTGTTTATTTAACCAGGTAGGCCAGTTGAAAACAAGTTCTCATTTACTGCAACAGCGACCTGGCCAAGATATAGCAAAGCAGTGCGACACAAACAACAACACAGAGTTACAAATCAAATTTCAAAACAAATGTATTTATAAAGCCCTTCTTACATCAACTGATGTCTCAAAGTGCTGTACAGAAACCCAGCCTAAAACCCCAAACAGCAAGCAATGCAGGTGTAGAAGCACGGTGGCTAGGAAAAACTCCCTAGAAAGGCCAAAAGCTAGAAAGAAACCTAGAGAGGAACCAGGCTATGAGGGGTGGTCAGTCCTCTTCTGGCTGTGCCGGGTGGAGATTATAGCAGAACATGGCCAAACAAATGAATACATGGAACATGGAATAAACAAACGTACAGTCAATAACACAATAGAAAAAAATCTATATACAGTGTGTGCAAATGAGGTAAGATTAGGGAGGTAAGGCAATAAATAGGCCGTAGTGGCGAAGTAATTACAATTTAGAAATTAACACTGGAGTGACAGGTGTGCAGAAGATGAATGTGCAAGTCGAGATACCGGAGTGCAAAGGAGCAAAAAAACAAAAAAATGGGGATGAGGTAGTTGGATGGGCTATTGATTCACTGATGTGGTCATCCTGTCTGGGTTGACCCCCCCCCTTGGGTTGTGCCGTGGCGGAGGTCTTTGTGGGCTATACTCAGCCTTGTCTCAGGATGGTAAGTTGGTGGTTGAAGATATCCCTCTAGTGGTGTGGGGGCTGTGCTTTGGCAAAGTGGGTGGGGTTATATCCTTCCTGTTTGGCCCTGTCCGGGGGTGTCCTCGGATGGGGCCACAGTGTCTCCTGACCCCTCCTGTCTCAGCCTCCAGTATTTATGCTGCAGTAGTTTATGTGTCGGGGGCTGGGGTCAGTTTGTTATATCTGGAGTACTTCTCCTGTCCTATTCGGTGTCCTGTGTGAATCTAAGTGTGCGTTCTCTAATTCTCTCCTTCTCTCCTTCTTTCTCTCTCTCGGAGGACCTGAGCCCTAGGACCATGCCCCAGGACTACCTGACATGATGACTCCTTGCTGTCCCCAGTCCACCTGGCCGTGCTGCTGCTCCAGTTTCAACTGTTCTGCCTTATTATTATTCGACCATGCTGGTAATTTATGAACATTTGAACATCTTGGCCATGTTCTGTTATAATCTCCACCCGGCACAGCCAGAAGAGGACTGGCCATCCCACATATGCTCTCTCTAATTCTCTCTTTCTTTCTCTCTCTCGGAGGACCTGAGCCCTAGGACCATGCCCCAGGAATACCTGACATGATGACTCCTTGCTGTCCCCAGTCCACCTGACCGTGCTGCTGCTCCAGTTTAAACTGTTCTGCCTTATTATTATTCGACCATGCTGGTCATTTATGAACATTTGAACATCTTGGCCATGCACATGGCCTGCACATGTTTGAACTCGTTACCTATATAAAAGACACCTGTCCACACACTCAATCAAACAGACTCCAACCTCTCCACAATGGCCAAGACCAGAGAGCGGTGTAAGGACATCAGGGATAAATTGTAGACCTGCACAAGGCTGGGATGGGCTCCAGGACAATAGGCAAGCAGCTTGGTGAGAAGGCAACAACTGTTGGCTCAATTATTAGAACATTTAAGAAGTTCAAGATGACGGTCAATCACCCTTGGTCTGGGGCTCCATGCAAGATCTCACCTCGTGGGACTATCAATGATCATGAGGAAGGTGAGGGATCAGCCCAGAACTACACGGCAGGAACTGGTCAATGACCTGAAGAGAGCTGGGACCACAGTCTCAAAGAAAACCATTAGTAACACACTACGCCGTCATGGATTAAAATCCTGCAGCGCACGCAAGGTCCCCCTGCTCAAGCCAGCGCATGTCCAGGCCCATCTGATGTTTGCCAATGACCATCTGGATGATCCAGAGGAGGAATGGGAGAAGGTCGTGTGGTCTGATGAGAGAGCTTTTTGTACTAAACTCCACTTGCCGTGTTTGGAGGAAGAAGAAGGATGAGTACAACCCCAAGAACACCATCCCAACTGTGAAGCATGGAGGTGGTAACATCATTCTTTGGGGATGCTTTTGGAGGGAGCTGAAAGTCCTTATTGCCCAGCAAGAGCACCGAAACCTGAAGAATCTGGAGAAGGTCTGTATGGAGGAGTGGGCCAAAATCCCTGCTGCAGTGTGTGCAAACCTGGTCAAGAACTACAAGAAACGTATGATCTCTGTAATTGCAAACAAAGGTTTATGTACCAAATATTAAGTTCTGCTTTTCTGATGTATCAAATACTTATGTCATGCAATAAAATGCTAATTAATTACTTAAAAATCATACAATGTGATTTTCTGGATTTTTGTTTTAGATTCCGTCTCTCACAGTTGAAGTGTACCCATGATAAAAATTACAGACCTCTACAAGTAAGTAGGAAAACCTGCAAAAATAGCAGTGTATCAAATACTTGTTCTCCCCACTGTAGGTCTGTAACAGTTTGGGTCTAGAGTGTCTCCCCCTTTGAAGAGGGGGGGGAAGACCGCGGCAGCTTTCCAATCTTTAGGGATCTCAGACGATACGAAAGAGAGGTTGAACAGGCTAGAAATAGGGGTTGCAACAATTATGGCAGATAATTTTAGAAAGAGATTGATTGTCTAGCCCAGCGGATTTGTAGGGGTCCAGATTTTGCAACTCTTTCAGAACATCAGCATCATCTGGATTTGGGTGAAGGAGAAATGGGGAGGCTTGGGCAAGTTTCTGTGGGGGGTGCAGGGCTGTTGGCCGGGGTAGGGGTAGCCAGGTGGAACGCATGGCCAGCCGTAGAAAAATGCTTATTGAAATTCTCAATTATGGTGGATTTATCAGTGGTGACAGTGTTTCCTATCTTCAGTGCAGTGGGCAGCTGGGAGGAGGTGCTCTTATTCTCCATGGACTTCACAGTGTCCCAGAACTTTTTGGAGTTTGTGCTACAGGATGCAAATTTCTGTTTGCCTTTGCTTTCCTAACTTCCTGTGTATATTGGTTCCTAACTTCCCTGAAAAGTTGCATTTCGCGGGGGTTATTCGATGCTAATGCTGTAAGGATGTAGGATGTTTTTGTGCTGGGTAAGGGCAGTCAGGTCTGGTGTGAACCAAGGGCTATATCTGTTCTGAGTTCAACATTTTTTGAATGGGGCATGCTTATTTAAGATGGTGAGGAAAGCACTTTTAAAGATTAACCAGGCATCCTCTACTGATGGAATGAGGTCAATTCCTTCCAGGATACCCGGGCCAGGACGATTAGAAAGGCGTGCTCGCTGAAGTGTATTAGGGAGCGTTTGACAGTGATGAGATGTGGTCGTTTGACCGCAGACCCATTACGGACGCAGGCAATGAGGCAGTGATTGCTGAGATCCTGATTGAAGACAGCAGAGGTGTCTTTAGAGGGCAGGTTGGTCAGGATGATATCTATGAGGGTGCCCATGTTTACGGATTTGGGGTTGTACCTGGTAGGTTCATTGACAATTTGTGTGAGATTGAGGGCATCTAGCTTAGATTGTAGGACGGCCGGGGTGTTAAGCATGTCCCAGTTTAGGTCACATAACAGTACGAGCTCTGAAGATAGATGGGGGGCAATCAATTCACATATGGTGTCCAGGGCACAGCTGGGGGCTGAAGGTGGTCTATAACAAGCGGTAATGGTGAGAGACTTCTTTCTGGAAAGGTGGATTTTTAGAAGTAGAAGCTCGAATTGTTTGGGCACAGACCTGGATAGTATGACAGAACTCTGCAGGCTAACTCCACCCCCTTTGGCAGTTATTGTCGGAAAATGTACCCAGAGGAAGCTAGCTGTTGAGGCTACTGTAGACCTTTCCAAATTATGTGTTTTAATAAATAATTTGGTGACACGTGTTTATATTTAGAATAGTTTCATCTAAAAAAGGGTCACTTTTAAAAATGCTTTACAATGTCTATCTATGAAGTCGGTCACGTCGCTATTTCTCCACTTCTAAGCGTAATTGAAACCCCGATCAGATGTAAGCCCCAACATCCCTGGAATCAGGAAGAATTTCAACATAAAACATGTCGATTCATTCATTAAAGTCCCGAATGCTCATTGATCTCTCTGAGAACAAAGACCTTCAAAACAAAGTAGAGGACCGAGGTGCCTCACTTACATCACTTGTTCCAGTTACACCAATGAGCTTCCTGGGTTGCTGTGTGACTGCAGTAGTGAGACTAATGCAGACCCATATCGTCATTAGACACACACACACGCACACACACATCATCACATATCATTAGACCATCTTGTTGCTCTTGTCTGAGTGTTTCGATGTGAGCCACTGTGTACGTGTACGCCTCAGTGACATCCACAGCGTGGCTTCAGCGTCTATGCAGTGCTGAAGACTGCCAAACAAGCAGAGAAACAGGTGTTTTCCTCCATGCTTCTCTAATTGCCATCCCCAGGGAAGGCGGCACACCGCTTCTCTTCCACCCCACCCGTAAAAAAACAAAAAACAATTGCACATTGGTTCCCTTATTACATCCCCGCAGCCCATCGTCCTTGGAAACCGCTGCTACATCAAACATATTTGCATGGATTACCCACAGTGCAACAGCAATCCTGGGAGTGAAAAGGGAAATATAAGTAGCCAGATTATTCTGTCAGATCCCTCACTGAGAGAGAGAGAGATGGACTTAGCCTAAATCAGACGCAGTGGCTCCCTCTGCGCCTGGTTTCCAGAGACAAGAAACTCCCCCCTAACCTCCCTACAACCCTGCACCTCTCCCTCCCTCCCTTACCCCCTCATGACGGTAATCGAGTCACAGCAACAGCCCTACTCATATGATTTTACTGTACATCTGTGCCATGCCCATTTCCCATTTCCCCATTTGCATGTGGTTACAAGCAGTGTGTGTGTGTGTGTGTGTGTGTGTGTGTGTGTGTGTGTGTGTGTGTGTGTGTGTGTGTGTGTGTGTGTGTCAAAGTGTTGCTGTGTTTCTGTCTGGGTCCCTGGTGTGGTACTGTGATGTTGTTGTGGCCTTCAGCAAGCTAAATAACTGGACATCAGTGTGCAGCAGAGAGAGAGAGAGGGCGAGAGAGAGAGAGAGAGAGAGAGGGAGAGAGAGAGAGAGGGGGAAGGCTGGCCTGGCTAGGTGGATAATGTCACTGAGGACAGACAGATGCTATCTTTTGCCTTCATAGCAGCAGGTTGACACTGTCTGTCTGTCTTCCTTGTTGGCCACCGCGGCGCCTGTATCGCACTAATGACTGTGGTTTGATCCACGGCCAGTTACACTTAGCCTGAGTACCCGTCTGTTTGTGCTAACAGACACTCCTCGCCACTCCTTGTTTGGCTTGACAATGACAATGGAGTAGCTTACACTCACACCGAACTACAATACAACCATGCAGCCCAATACTCATGAATACGGGGATGCCTTTTGTATTATTCCATGCCAGCAGTCACAAGGCCTTGTTACAGCTACAAGACTTGAAGAGGCTAGGATTTTCCAATCAAACATTTGGAGCAACTACTGGAAAGTTTAAGTTACTTGAACACAGCTGGACAAACATATGGCGGTAGAGAAGCCAGTGAGGATAGAGCCAGACCAGAGGAAGAGTAGAGTAGAGCAGAGCAGAGCAGAGCAAGACTCTGAGGCCCAGACCACATACACGCAAAGAGGCCACTACATGACTCAGCCTATATGGGACCATGTGTATGTTCATATAATCTCTCAGTCCCATGTTCCCTTAGCCCTATGATCTCTCAGTCACATGTTCCCTTAGCCCTATGATCTCTCAGTCACATGTTCCCTTAGCCCTATGATCTCTCAGTCACATGTTCCCCTAGCCCTATGGTCTCTCAGTCCCATGTTCCCTTAGCCCTATGATCTCTCAGTCACATGTTCCCTTAGCCCTATGATCTCTCAGTCCCATGTTCCCTTATCCCTATGATCTCTCAGTCCCATGTTCCCTTCGCCCTATAATCTCTCAGTCCCATGTTCCCTTAGCCCTATGATCTCTCAGTCCCATGTTCCCTTATCCCTATGATCTCTCAGTCCCATGTTCCCTTCGCCCTATAATCTCTCAGTCCCATGTTCCCTTAGCCCTATGATCTCTCAGTCCCATGTTCCCTTAGCCCTATAATCTCTCAGTCCCATGTTCCCTTAGCCCTATGACCTCGCAGTCCCATGTTCCCTTAGCCCTATGATCTCTCAGTCACATGTTCCCTTAGCCCTATGATCTCTCAGTCCCATGTTCCCTTATCCCTATGATCTCTCAGTCCCATGTTCCCTTCGCCCTATAATCTCTCAGTCCCATGTTCCCTTAGCCCTATGACCTCGCAGTCACATGTTCCCTTAGCCCTATGATCTCTCAGTCCCATGTTCCCTTCGCCCTATGACCTAGTAGTCCCATGTTCCCTTAGTCCCATGTTATAGACAAAAACGTGATGTTATGTGATAACAAATATTTTATGTAGTGCAGATTTTTCACACCCTTTTGGCGAGTTGATCCACTGTTGTATGAATAAATAAATAAATACGGACCTTCAATAACTCTGGGGGCCCATGCTCCTGTCATCCATGTCTATATTTGTCACGCCCTGATCGGTATCACCTGTTCCTGTGATTGTCTCCACCCCCTCCAGGTGTCGCTTATTTCCCCCAGTGTATTTATCCCTGTGTTTCCTGTCTCTCTGTGCCAGTTCGTCTTGTATGTTTCCAAGTCAACCAGTGTTTTTTCCCGTTCTCCTGCTTTTTGCATTCTCCTTTTTCTAGTCCTCCCGGTTTTGACCCTTGCCTGTTTCTGGACTTTGTACCCGCCTGCCTGACCATTCTGCCTGCCTTGACCATGAGCCTGTCTGCCACTCTGTACCTCCTTGACTCTGATCTGGTTTTGACCTTCTTGCCTGTCCATGACCATTCTCTTGCCTACCCCTTTGGATGATTAAACATTGTAAGACTCCAACCATCTGCCTCCTGTGTCTGCATCTGGGTCTCGCCTTGTGCCTTGATAATATTCTTCTGTGTAATAAATCATTTTGACAGTAACCCTCCAAAAAGTCATTAATTCATAAACCTTTTTAATTTCCAAATGTACATGGAAGGAAGCTAAGTGTTTGTTTCTTGGGCTCCAGGAACGTGACTGAAAAAGGGCCCTAGATCTTGAAAAAATAAAAAATTCAAGGGGGATATCGGTGAACAAGTGCCGTGGTAAAGGCTAGGACAGCGCCAGTGCATTGAGTGGAACTTACTCAGGTGTTCAAAAGTTCATATCAGACTGAGAGTCTAATGTACACTGAACAAAAATATAAACGCAACATGTAAAGTGCTGGTCCCATATTTTATGAGTTGAAATGTAAGACCTCAAAAATGTTCAAAAACTTTATTTCTCTAAAATGTTGTGCACAAATTTGGTTACATCCCTGTTAGTGAGCATTTCTCCCTTGCCAAGACTTCTTCACCTGCGGGATCGTCTGATACCAGCCACCCGGACAGCTGATGAAACTGTGGGTTTTGCGCAACCAAAGAATTTCTGCACAAACTGTCAGAAACCGTCTCAGGGAAGCTCATCTGCGTGCTCTTTGTCCTCACCAAGGTCTTGACCTGACTGCAGTTCGGCGTCATAACCGACTTCGATGGCCAATGGCACGCTGGAGAAGTGTGCTCTTCACGGATTAATCCCGGCTTCAACTGTACTGGGCAGATGGTAGACAGCGTATACGGCATCGTGTGGGCGAGCGGTTTGCTGATGTCAACGTTGTAAACAGACTGCCCCATGGTGGCGGTGGGGTTATGGTACAGGCAGGCATAAGCTATGGACTACGAACACAATTTCATATAATCGATGGCAATTTGAATGCACAGAGATACCGTGACGGAATCCTGAGGCCCATTGTCATGTCATCACCTCATGTTTCAGCATGATAATGCACGGCCCCATGTCGCAAGGATCTGTACACAATTCCTGGAAGCTGAAAATGTCCCAGTTCTTCCATGGCTCGCATACTCACCAGACATGTCAATTATTGAGCCCTGTTTGGTATGCAACATCGTGTTCCAGTTCCCGCCAATATCCAGCAATGTCGCACAGCCATTGAAGAGGAGCGGGACAACATTCCAGCCTGATCAACTCTATGTGAAGGAGAAGTGTCGCGCTGCACGAGGCAAATAGTGGTCACACCAGCCACTGACTGGTTTTCTAGCTTTTTAAAAAAAAAGGTATCAGTGACCAACAGAAGCATATCTGTATTCCCAGTCATGTGAATAGATCAGGGCCTAATGAACGTATTTCAATTGACTGATGTCCTTATATGAACTGCGACTCAGTAAAATCGTTGAGATTGTTACATGCTGCGTTTATATTTTTTGTTCAGTGTATTTGGCATGAATAGACTAGTTTTACACACAACAACTTTCTATCCAAGATGGGACGACTCACGACTCAGGTTTAGGTAGCCTAGACAGATGTATATTCTATATATTTTTTTTAAATCTATTGTTAGCTGGTATATTCTGTTTTATCTAAAATTCATTTGACAATCTGCAATGTTTGAATGTCCAACTTTAATTACCGAGAAAGTAATTACATTATTGCCAAAAAGTGAAAAAGGCCGTAAATCTCAGTCATTATTTTGAATATACATTTCTGGTCAGTCTGCCAAGGACATATTCTTTAGACATTTTTAGTCAGTCCTTGCTTACAGTATTTGTGCCAAATATATATTTTACCTTTATTTAACTAGGCAAGTCAGTTAAGAACAAATTCTTATTTTCAATGACAGCCTAGTGGGTTAACTGCCTGTTCAGGGGCAGAACGACAGATTTGTTTGTACCTTGTCAGCTCAGGGGTTTGAACTTGCAACCTTCCGGTTACTAGTCCAACGCTCTAACCACTAGGCTACCCTGCCGCCCCAATATGATCAATGCAGAGATAAATAACCACTTACTCAACTCAGAAATTTGTTTCAGGTCACCAATGATTCAATATTTCAGTGGGTCATACCCACTGGGCACAGATGTGAATTCAACGTGAAATCAACAAAACATTTCACCATGTCATTGGATTTCGATTTTTATTTTTAAATCCCTGACTTTTCCCAGGTTGATTCAATGTCATCACATTTAATTTTGGGGTTGAAATTACGTGGAAAGAACTCTGATTTAACCTGTTTTTGTCCAGTGGGTAGGCTATCTAATTGTACATATGTAAGGCAATCGTAAAAAAAATTACTTGAGTAGATG